>NW_024424564.1:3437969-3542408 GCF_017311325.1 Ursus maritimus | reverse complement strand
AAAATAAGGCAAAAATATCCTGAAAAAAGCCGGGGGGGGGGGGAACACCTCACCTATAGAGAAGCAAAGCTAAGAATTACATTCACCTTCTCTTCAGAAACCAATCAAGCAGGAAGAGAGTGGAATGAAATATTTAAAATGTTGAGAGAAAAAATGCCACCAACCCGTAACTCTGTACACTGCAAAATTATCCTGCAAAACTGAAGGAGAAATACTTTTTAAGATGAACAAAAATTAAGGGAACTTTTCGCTGGTAGACCAGCCTTTAAAACGTTAAAAGAAGTTCTTTAGAAAGAAGGAAAATAATATGGGCCAGAAATTCAGGTCTACAAAAAGAAAGGAAGGGCATTAGAAAAGAATAAGTAAAGGTGAAATACAAACTTTTATTTATCTTATTCTTAATTAATCTAACACATATTTTGTCCAAAACAATAGCAACAATATATTCAATTATATGTGTGTGTGTGTGTGTATATATATATATATATATGCCTCTATATAGTGACATGAATGACAGCAATGATACAAGAGATAGGAGGGTAGAATTAGGATTGTTTTGTTATTACAAGGACTTGCACTACCTGTGAAGTGACAGTTATTTGAAAGTAGACTGGGTTAGTTATAACTCATTGTCAATCATATTGCAATCATTAGGCACACCACTAACAAAGAAAGAGGGAAAAGGAAATATAACCAATATGCTAAGAAAGGAGAGAAAATGGAATCATATAAAATGCTCAATTAAAGCCACAAAAGGCAGAAAAAGATCGGGAGGAACAAAGTACAAGGGCAACACATAGAAAATAGTAACAAATATGATAGACATTACCCCAACTATTCAGTTATCGTGTTAAATGTCATTGGTCTAAATGCACCAATCAAAAAGATTATCAGAGTAGAACAAAAAATAAGACCCACCTACATGTCGCCTATAAGAAACCCATTTGAAATATGAAGGCATATATAGATTAAAAGTGCGTGAATGGAGAAAAATATACTATGCTAACACTAATCAAAAGAAAGTAAGAGGAGCTTATAGAATTTCAGAGAGCACACACTTTATTTACAGCAAGTAAAGGTATCAGGAATAAAGAGAGGCATTATATAATGATTAAGGGGTCAGTTCTCCACAATGAACCTTAATGTGTATGTCCCTAACAAAGCATCAAAATACGTGAGGTCAAAACTGATAGAACTGCAAGGAGAATTGATGAACCCACTGTTACAGCTGGCGACATTCAATCCTCCATCAAAAATGCACAGCTGCTGTATCTAGCAACCAGAAAATCAGTAAGGACACAGCTGAACTCATCAACACTTTCAAACGACCGTAATTGACATCTGTAGGCTACTTCATCTAACAGTAGCAGAATACACTCTCTTATCAAATTTATATGAAATAGTCACCAACACAGATCACATTCTGGGCCATAAAACAGACCTTAATAAACTTAAAATAGTAGAAAGTAGGCGATGTCCGTTCTCAGACCACAATGGTATTAAACTAGAAATCAATTAACGGAAAGAGAACTGAAAATCCCCAAACATGTGGGGATTAATCATCATACGTCTAAGTAACACACGGGTCAAAGAAGAAATGTCAAGATAAATTTTAAAATACTTTGTATTTTTACAGAGATCAGTTGTAGGTACGGAACCACTCTGCTGGGGGATGTTGATAATAGGGAAGACTACGCATGTGTGGGACAGGGCGTAAGATGAGAAATCTGTACTTTTTTTGCTTGAACTTGAAACTGCTTTTTAAAAAATTAAGCCTACTTAAAAAAAGTTAAAGAAGGGAAAATAGGCTGAGCGTGTTTTGAGGGGTACTTCTGTGGTGCAAGTAATGTCCTCTTTTCAAACTGAGTGTGTTCCTTCTGTGCACTCATGAAAAACTAATAAACAGTAGACATTCATTTCAGCCCTTGAGAATGATTTGTATTTCGGCTGTGTTTGACTTCCAATGACATTAATCAATTATGTGTATTCCGAAAAAAAGGTAAAAAAAAAAAAAGTAGTACCCTCATATTTGATGCTGGAAATTGTTTTGATTAGCATAGTGTAGCAAGCATTTAACGGTCCTTAAGAAAACGCTGCAGATTTCATTTCAAAATTTAACATGAACATTTATTTGCCATTTTAATTTTAATTTAATGTGCAATACAGGTTTTTTTTCTTGCATATTATACAAATATATATGCATATACTTTCCAAGAAACAGCATAGGCCTGCAATACAAGTTAGTGAGCAATAAGAAATAATAATTAAAATACAATAAGAATAGAGCAAAAGGAACATATACAATGCTAAATTGCATAATTCAGACGAAAAGATATTTTAGTTTTGTGTGCTCCTCCCCCTCCCCCCACCCAAAAAGAAGAACTGAAGCTTAGTAGACAAGAGAACTTATGATGAATATAAATATTAGAAAATAAGTAGCACCTTTGGTCAATAAAATGATTGTCAACATTTATTTCTAGGAAGCCTAAGAGAGCATTTCTGACTTTGTAAATAAAACTAGTTAATATGTACCATGAAGTTTAACTGCTGCATATTTCAGAACTTGCATAGGAATGTTTACTGATGGAATAAAAAGAAAATCCTCAAAATAGAGTATCAATTTTTAGAAAACAAAAATGCTACAGGTATTTGTTTTCTGTATCTCACTTTGAAAATTAGCCAGAGAATTCCTCCAATACCCATTCAGCTTGCATCATAAGATACTGTAGTATTAATTTAATAATCTAGATCCATCCATTTGTTTCAATAGAGGAATTTTTCTGTGCATGGCACTCTGCTAGGCATTAAAGCTGATATTATAACTAAGATAACATCTTTGTCCACAAGGAGCTCACATTCTAGTAAGATAGAGATGAACTTGAAAGTATATTCAAAACTCAGGCAAAATATGTACTGCCATAAAGGAATTTAACATTTGGTTTCAAATTAGTTGTGCAGAGAAACAGAAACTACAATTAACAGAGACAGTATAAATGAAAATTGAGTGATAAATGATTCAGTAGTCAACAAGTTTGCTTAAAAATGAGGAATTAGGAAAAAAATGAAGTAGGAACATATTGAACTGAATATACTTTTAAAATAATCAACAACATACCGTATTCCCAATTTAAATAAATCTACATTGTTTAGTTAAAAACAAAATAGGTATTTGTATGAAAATGCTAGTTTTTTCATTTTGTTAATTTTCCCCCACGTTTTATTTGCCAAGTTCAGAACTACTGTATATGCAAAAATGATAGAAATAAATATATATTCCAAGATCAAATCACAATCACTTTAAGTACATTCATCTGTAAGAAGGCAAAAAGAAGTACATTCTATCTTACATTTTAAAACTTTGACTGGCATTTAAATTATTTCATATCATATTGATTTTTAAAAAAATGAAATATGTACAGTCATGATTTAGGTCATGTAAAAATAACTGACTGGATCATCTTAGGTGTCAAGCAAATCTACCCTTTCTCTTCATTTCCCTATCATAGTAATTGTAGTTGATAGACCATGTGACAGTAGGATCATTTGTTCAGGGGTCTCTAAAAGTGCCTAGGGAACAAACAAGTCAACTACATTTTTTTCACTTAAAAATCATAAAAATACAGCCCAAGATACAATTTATATTAAAAAAAAATTCTACAGATTAACCCCTAAAGAATTCTTGCAAAAGCTAGCTAGGTTGGCCGTGACCAAGCAATGTCTTACATGTCTACTTAGCAACATGTCATTATGTATAACTTTTATCCCAATAATCTTTTGATATTTGCCCAAGCGTACCAATGGGATAAGAAAGAAATATTTGTTGAAGAACATAAGTAGGAAATGTTTTCAGAAATTCCTCAGAAATAAGGAATTATTCATTCTAGGAAATGTTCACCAATATAGTAGTTTACAATATTTGGAGGGAAGTGCTTTTAAATAAGAAGATTCAAATCAAATGTAAATTTTAGCAAATACATGGAAATATCTTACTGTCCCATCTTCAACATAGGAATTTCTATACCTGACTCATATATAAGTAATTTGCGATCTCATTTTTATCATATTACAAAGAAGGGACCTTCTATTTATTGATGCACTCACTGCAGCTACTGAAGATTACCCTGTCACAAAGACAAGACAAATCCAGTATATATGGATGTCAGTTTGGCTCAGTCTAACCAAAACATGTCACTGACTACAAGTGCATCATGGGCTCTGTTCGTGAAAGATTTTACTGTGACACATCAGTTCATCAAAACTTTTATTAAAGTATGTTCTTAGGGTAAATATCTTTGATGAATTAGGCAAACAATGAGTACAGATTGTTTTCACACTTTTACAGAGCAAGTCCCTAATAGAAACCATTTTCCCCTTTTATCTAGAAGTGATTTTTTTTCTGAAATAGAATCAAAAGGGGAAATCTGAAAAAAAATCTAGATAAGATGGGTACAGAGGAAGATGGTATCACTAAGATAAAAGAAACTATAGTTCTACAATTGCTAGACACCTGTTGTCAGGTTTTGTGTTAACTACTTGAAATGACTATTTAATAAAGGAAGAATTTTTGAGCTAGGTCTTATTAATTTTATTAACTCATCCTCAGATTCTTGGATCAAGTAATATTTTTGGAGTAACCTCCTCAAAGTTATACAATGAAGATAATTTCTTGCATACAACTTAATATTTAACAAACTTGCATCGTGTGTTCTGGAATTAAATTTTTAGGAAACAAGTGAATGATGCTACTAAAATAAACTATGAACACAAAGAAAGGAGGAATTAATGGAATATTGACACATGGATTCTATAAGCATATTATTGGTGAGTATTTTCAATGACTTAGATATTGCTGTAACAACATATATTGTGCAAAGTCATTCAACCCACCAATTATTATGTCCAGTTTACTCAGAATTATCTACTGTGGGAATCATTAAATACTCTTCAAATTAAATTTACAAACACGATTTTGCAAAGTATGACTCAGAGGAAATACATTCATTTTGGAAATAAAGGATTTATCAAGCAAGGTTAGAATAAGTGTTTCCAGGTATATATATATTCAGTCTATAAAGTTTACCATTAAAATAGGATGGCTTATGCAGTGCAAAGGAGAAAAAGGTGGGTCAGGAGTCAAGACTTGGGTTCTACTTCTTACCCTGCATTAACTCAAAAGATAGATATATGTTTAGGCAAAGCTCTTAAACTATTCTAGTCTTATTCTATAAAAATGTACATATCTTACAAACCTAGGGTAGAGAAGATGAAATGAATTAAATATATTTTTGATACATAAATATATCAAAACCAAAATACAATGCAAATCAAAATACAATTACATCTAATGCTTAGAAAATAAACACTTTAAAGACTTATTTATTTATTTAAGAGAGAGAGCGAGAGAGCGAGAGAGAGAAAGCACGAGCAGGGGGAGGGGCAGAGGGAGAGGGAAAGAGAGAACTCCAAGTAGACTCCACACTGAACATGGAGCCCAACTTGGGGCTCGATCTCACCACCCTGAGATCATGACCTGAGCTGAAACCAAGAGTTGGTCGCTCAACCAACTGAGCCACCCAGGCGCCCCAAAAATAATACTTTAGTTCACATGTCCTTTCTCACTAAATCCAGAAATCTTCATACTTCAGTTACAAATAGAAAGCATGTGGTAGAAAAATAAAGTCCTTTAAATAGTATATCCAAAATTTGTACTCCACTCCAATGAACAAGCTATATAAACTAGGTCTAACTTCAAAAATCTTTTTTAGATCCGTACGAAAGTAAAATCACAACCAACCCAGAAGAAAAAGCTTAGAGGAATATGTCTCAAAATTCACCCTGAAATTCATATAAGAATTCCAAACTTTGGTTCATCTGAACAATATTCCTTGATACAATATTGAGTAGCAATGTTTTCCTATAGAAGCTTCTTTAGCTTATTTTCCCATATTTGAATTTTAAACAAAAAGCTTGTTTTACTATGTGAAGAAAAAAATATTTGGTGAAACGGTAATGAATTAATCACCTACTAAAATGTTCCTGAATGTTACTCACACTATTAACAAATACATATGGTGACTGAAAACTATGGCGTTCGTGCACACAGGGGAAGCGTAACTAAACCCGCTAAAGAAACAAGAATTCTGTATGAAAAGTGCCCAGAATTGATGAAAAATGCTTAAGAAGCTGGCTAGAGATATTGTGGAAAAACAATGAAAAGAATATTATTTTAAAAGATAATTATGAGAAAAAAAGGAGGTGAGAAGGTAAGGCAGCTCAGGATTGGGATGGGAGAAATAATTCAGTTTAAAAAATTCCCATATGCTCTATTAATGCCCAAAATTCTGTTTGCAATATTACTTTTCCTCTTAGCGCAGGGACCCAAAAGTATGATTCTCAGTGCTGTAACAGTGCTTTCATGAACTGCACGTAAGTGGAATAAAGCGAAGGAAAGGCAGTGTGGGGGAAGACTAACTTAAACCAGATTGCAGGATCTTGTAGGAGTTAAAAATTAAATAGTGTACAAACAGCTAATGGCAAAGAAGAGAAAATGAGAACTACAAAAAATGATGTGAGCTCAGCAAATTGTTCATGTTTTAACTACCAACAAAGATAATTCCTGATTTTGATTATACAAGCATTTAATTACTGATAATTGAGGCTCTCAGCTTTTAAGTGCAGGGAGACTGTGCACATGGATGTGTAAAAATTAAAACCTAAAAAACAAAGTGAGTTGAATAAAGATTCTAATTTCAATTTATATCTGAATAGTTTTGAGGCTGCTTGGTACTGTGAAGTGTTGTGGTAAGGAATCTACTTGGCATGCTGTATGGGGATGTCATTGCCCTGAAAGAGCATATAGGATATGTAATGGTGCTGGGCTGTCGTGGTAAGCTTTGTTTCTCGAAGTCATGAGGCACTTTAAGAAGATTAGAAACATCCAGAATAGTTAGTGCCAAGGACAGTGAGATTGATTTTTCAAGATTCCTAAAAATCATATTCAATTATAAATTTATCATGCACAAGGAAGACTCATATTAACAAAACGTCTTCTAGATTGTAAGCACCTTCCTTTTCCAGGATACCTCAAGCCTCCAGTCACAGGAGTTCCCTCACTTGTGAAGATGAGAGGTCATGGCCAAAAGTATAAACTGCTGACTCCAGGAAGAGGGCCATTCCTACAAATCACAACTAAATAAGACCAGATGCAGCATGTGTGATTTTGTGCAAGGTGTAAGACCCTAGAAGTATGCCATCTAAAATAATGCTAAGGAGAACACTACTCTATGGATGTCAAAAGTCTTAGAGGGAAAGGACAAAAGCAAGGCCACTTGTTCTATCCATAGAACAAATGGACAGAGAGGACAATGGCAGTTACAGACGTTCAAGGAAACTTGAAAAATGAGTTAGGACGTAGGGGCAGTTGCATTAAATGATGAAAATAAATATATACTGTATAGATGAACCAATCATTTATATCTTGTAATCTTTTTAAGTTTCTTTGGTAGCTTGGATGATCCTATAAATGGGAATCTCTGTAACTCTGAATATAATGTTTTATATGAAGCACTTTTGGAGTCATAATAAGTAGCAACCAATATGGGAATTACTTATCCATAAAGAAAATAATATTTTTCCTCTAAATCCAACCTCAGGGAAAATATATTATCCCTGAGTCATATAAATATGTCATTATTTTTGTGCAAAAAGTCGTATTAAAACAATTATGGCTATTATACAGTTATTACCACTATTTGGGATAATTTGCATTGGTTAGAAAAGCAGGCAACTTGAAATTATATATTCAGTTTATAGCAAACAGTCTCTAATGAACACTAAATAAATCAGAATACAAACTGCAGTTAAACCTAATTGGTTTACTGTATAGGGCTTAAATTTTTTGTATCTATATTTTATCTACTGTTGCTTCTATAGGTTCTGTTGAAGGCAGCAAGCTAGTGAACACCCTGGGGGCTCTTTCTGCTTCGAGATAAATCCAAGTTTTAGTTCTGGGTCTGTCACATACAACTTTTCACTTTGGGTAAATTAGCTGAACTTTGTGTGTCCGATTTTTGTTTTGTTTCTCTCATCTCTAATATCAGGTCAATAGTCTCTACTTACAATTTGGTTTGAATATTAAAAGGTATTCTGTAGGCAAAATGCACGATATAAATATTAGTCCCTTCTCAACTTCATACCCTTTCTCCCTATTAAATGGAGCCTAACGATCATGATTTTTAATCTTGTTTTATTACAAGTGTGCAACATTATATGTATGAGAGGACTTTAAAAGGTACTTTCGGATGGAAAATTTTTTTCAGTTAACTGATTAAGGATTGTTCTACATTTTATAATATCAATATAAAAACTTACATTTACATCATACATGTTTTCTCAGTATCCTCAATTGTCACGTGCAGCCAGAGGAGGAGGAGTGAAAAATAAAACAAAAACCTAGATTTTTAAACTGCACATTCAAATATATCAAACTTATTTTACTTGTTTTCTAGTGTCTAGGGGTGGGGCATGAGATAAGACAGTTGGAACTTGATACTAGAGAAGTAAAACTCATGAATTTACATTGAGAAACATCATGTCTTCCAATGTGAAGTACGCTAGAGCCTGACCCAGTGACTCTTACACGTGTGTTGACTGGACGCCCCCCCACCCCCAAAATAAAGTATCAGGAAAGAGGGTAGGGATGGGTCAGGACAAGTCTATACCCAATATTCTATTCATAAATTAGTGAAGGCATATTTAAGGTTAAATTGTGACAAATACGGGCACCTAGTTATCCCAAGTAGAAAAATACTTAAAGTAGCCAGTGATCATGAATTATTTTAGTACCCTGGTTGATAACCTCCCTTCTTTACAGTACCCCAGTGGGGGGATGGGACTAAAAGGAATTTTAATGGTGTGCTCTGATTTTGCTTCATGACATCTTGAACATCTAAAACCCGTCACTCTCTAGGGAAAGAAATATGTTCTACACTGATCACTGCAGACACAGAAGCCAACCACATGGCTTCCTTTAGACTGTGTGGATCTTCTGGGTTGATAGTCTCTTCTCGGTCTTCGAAAGATTCTCTTTTTTTTTTTTTTTTAAAGATTTTTTTATTTATTCATTTGACAGAGAGACAGCCAGCGAGAGAGGGAACACAAGCAGGGGTAGTGGGAGAGGAAGAAGCAGGCTCATAGCGGAAGAGCCTGATGTGGGGCTCGATCCCAGGACTCTGGGATCACGCCCTGAGCCGAAGGCAGACGCTTAACGACTGAGCCACCCAGGCGCCCCTGAAAGATTCTCTTAAAGCAACAAATATTCTTACAAGTTCAAGGGAGCGGAGAGAGTGACCGACTAGAAAATTATTTTACCCTGGAACGACTCTCAATCCTGTATGTGAGTCTATGTCGCCGTTTCAAGTGTGTTCTAAATTAATTTTCAACATTTAATATGGTAATTAACATGTGTGCATATTTGTAACTTCGTGTAGGGCTGTTGCCAGGCATGGCGGTATACATGCCATGTGCTTTTAATGTGCAATTTTACTTCCCTTTCTTTTGTAACAATTTAATACATAGTGTCAGAAATGAAAAGTTAATGAAGGTGACCAAAGACAAACAGAACAAATAAGAATTGGTTTTGACCTGACAAAAACCTCATCAGTAAGTAAATACACCTCCTTCCATGGAGGAAGGCGCTGGAACGCACCCACGAGCTTGTCTCTACCAGCAACTGACAAAAAGGACTAAAGCCTTGGGCCCAATACCTCACTATCATGACTTTGCTGTTTATTTCCCCCTGGGATCTGATATGCATATTAATTTAAATACGTTTCTTCGGAGAATTGAAGACATTTTTTGGAAATGTTTAAGACCAGAGAGCTACTACACAATTTACGATGTTGCATTTCTTATGACGAGTCAGAGTTGAATACAAAAGCACTAACAATATGAAAGTAGCTCCTTGAAGACTCAAGACTGGGCAAAACTAAATTAAAAACAGCCATACACTGCCACATTTTGCCTGATTTATTTGTCTATGGTATTGGCACAAGTTGTTTCATTTAATATTTAAAAAATACAAATTCCTCTTCATCTGCAAACAAAATGAATGCTAAATGAAATATGGGATTTTATATAGCTTAAGTATGAGCCACATGCTTAACCAGTGCATAAATTTTACAAATCAAATCCTTAATGTTAATTATCACAAAAGCTTGGTGTCCAGGTGCAATCTTACAAGAAATAAGATAGCACNNNNCTCCACTGCAATTAAAAAAAAAAAAAAATGAACAGCAAATTCCTTTTGACATCTTAAGAGTAACATCACTTCAATAATCAGGCGCTAAATGTTTTTCATTAATCATACTCTTAATTTAAACTTCAGATTTGCTGATGTAAATACTTATAACTTTAGCCATAAGGCACACATTTTTTCTTGTTTAAAAGCACTGTATTACTCTAACTGGTATTTATAGTTCTGAGTGCACAGTAACTATCATATGCCTGAATATTCAAGGGTGATTCAGATTCTCAGATATTAAATCTCAGATGTTAAATCTTTATGAAAATAAGAAACTGCTAAATTAAACTGGCCGACAATGTTGCAGGCTTCTTGCTATGGTGTGATAAACTATGCCTACCCTTCCCAAGTATATATACTGAGTTACATGCAGCCTCCAGTTCTAGAAACCTTTTGTTATCTAACAGTCTCCCGGTTATGCTCCCAGGCAGGAGGAAGTCTCATCGGGAGGGGGTGGGATTTTGAAGTGCTGCCAGTCCTACAGCATGAGGAATTTCAGTGGCCAAGTGAAAGGCCAGTTTGGGTTTCTGTGTTTTGCGTTTGCATTTTAGGGAGGGGCGAGAGATGACAGAATTTAGAGGGCTCGGTATAAGCACCTCTCACTCTTAGTCAGCTTTACTCAGATCACTCATAACAGTAATCCTCTGATCACTGTATGTGTTGGAAAAATTAGAATTTGGCCTATTTGTCAGCCTGTCAACCAGGATTCTGGTAAATTCCATTTCTAAGTCTCAGTATGACAGTGAGTCTAGAGTGAGCTCTGATTAAAAGAAATCCCTGGTTATTATTTTCTGGATTAGTAACTAAAATCCTTTTAAAATCAATGAACACAGCTCATTGTGAGGAGTCACTTAGGCTTTTAATTTGATTTACATGTTAAGTAAGAATTCTGAAAATTATTTGAGGCTCCTATTCTCTAGCACCAGGTACTAATGACCGTCCTCAAAGAAATCACGTGCATGGATTAATCAAATCTAACAGTGCTTAAAAATAATAGTTTAAAATGGAGGAGTTTTTTTTTTTTCAAATTTATTTTATACATGCAAATACCTTTTTTTAAGCAGTTAGTTGCATTTTCAAATTAAGATCATTCTTATTTTCACCCATGTTCTTATCTTTAAAATTCACATTGTAAAGTAGTATGCAGATATAACACATTTCTTCATTCTCCATGGATTTATTTTGAAAGTTAAAAAAGGGATAATATTCTTTTTGAACTTACTTGTCTTTTGTTCGCTGGATACTCTGTGCACGTGTGTACATACAGGTGAGTGTCTGTGTGCGTGTGCACACTAGAAAATTCATTTTCCTTCAATTCCATTTCACACTAAAAAATGAAATTTGGACAGGCTCTTCTTATAGGATTAAACATATACCTTCTAAGTGCTGAAGCCAGGGGTTTGGGACTCAGATCTCTATAACCAAGACTGGAAGTCCCTGGAAGACTTGAAAACTACTTTAACCATGACAGCCAGAGTCATGTACGGAAATAAACCCATTGTGTGGATTCTTTATAGGCATAATCTCAAAACTGAACTATCCAAACAAGTGTTAAAAAACAAACTTATAAAAATCTCATCTCCATCCTTCAGTATGACTCCTCATTTCAAGGAAAGAGTTTCCCGATATTTTGGAAAAAAAAAAAAAAAACTCCTAAGAAAGTCATAAACACTGAAATCAGAGATGTGATTCTTGTTAAATATTAGTTTCTCTTTCTGAAGAATTATTCTCTGTTCTTGTACTTTTGACGTTAACATCATCATGATTAGATTTGTTCAAGGGTTCAGACTCTCTGGACTCGGGCGCATGCAGGTTCTTACTCCTTGCTTCTTCCTCCCTTTCCTTTGCAAGCAGTCTGTAGTTTATAGCGTTGCCGATGAGCAGCCAAAGGCTGGAGAGGAGCACAATAGCTCCACAGGCTAGATACATGTATTTATACTGTCCAGTGTGATCCACCAATTTACCTAAGAGGCAGAGAACAGCTGTTAGAACAGCATAATAAAACAGCCGTAGAATGCTAACATTTCCAATAAATTCTTCCACCAAGTATGTACCTATTTCTTATTTAAGTTAATATTGAATGAGTTTTTAACAAAAAGTATTCTAGATTATGAATTCTATATATGCATAAAAAAGGCATGTATGCACACACAGCATTATATTACCAATATATTCAATTTCTTAAAGATTATTCCCCTCAGTAAAAATGTACAACCAACACAATATACGCATATATCTGTTTGTGTGTGTATCATAAAGACATGTACGTGTGAGGCATGTTTTTGATTCTACATGTATATAAATAGATATACTTATTTATTAATATTCATACATTGAGACTGTTTCATCCTTTCCATGCTTCTTTTCAATAAAAAGGAAAAAATTACATTTTTTAGGAAAGACCCAAAGGCTTTTTTAAGGTTCTTGACACGGCATAATATTTACTCAATGCTTTTTCTATGCCCAGCACTAGGCTAAACACTTTTTTTTTTTAAGATTTTTAATTTATTTATTTGAGAGAGACAGAGCATGAGTGGGGGAAATGGGCAGAGGGAGAGGGAGAAGCAGACTCCCTGCTGAGCAGAAAGCTCGCCATGGGGCTCAATCCTAGCACCCTGGGATCCTGAACTGAGCTGATGGCAGAGGCTTAATCGACTGAGCCACCCAGGCGCCCCTAGGCTAAACACTTTTAAATGAGGTAATATCTCATTTAATCCTTATAAGATCACTATGAAGTAATTTGATCATGGTTACATAGCCAGTGAGTGGCAGAATCTGGAATCAAACGAAGTCTGTCTGAATCTCAGATTCTTAACTATTCTGCAAAAAAGCTTCATCATACCTCTTGGTTAAGAGTCATATCATAACTTTTTGGGCTAATCACAATTTTTTAGTTTATCTGAATGTAAATTATTAAGATCAGACTAATCAGAAAGTATTTATTACATCTGATTATCGAGACATTTAAAAACTAGCCTGATATCATATAACCTAAAGATTTATTGACTTTTTTTTTTTTTTTCTTAGAGAGAGAGAGTGAGAGCAAGCCGGGGTTGGGGGACAAGCAGAGGGAGAGGGAAAGAGGGAATCTTAAACATGCTCCAAGCCCAGCATGAAGCCCAATGTGGGGCTTCATCTCACAACACTGAGATCATGACCTGAGCCAAAACCAAGAGTTGGATGGTCAACCAACTGAGCCAGCCAGACACCCCAGTTTATTGACTTTTAAAAATATTTCGGTTTATACTCAATTTTGCCTCTGGTTTATGCAGGCACCTAATTCTTAACAATGATAGTGTATGCAAATCCATATTATTTATTATATGCATATTCTAGATGATTCTGATAGAGGCCTGTTTCTTTAATGAGAATCTCATTTATCTGGCTAGAATCTAGTTAGTGGCTCAATATTAAATTTAGCTACTTGTGAAACTGCCTATTTGAACAAAGTTCTCTGTTTTAATTGGTTGAATGGTGGAATAGGCTTGAGTGTGCCATATACATAAACATAACAAAAATGCATAATTTAAATTTCCATTCTAGCTTTAGTCAAATATTTTTATTCATACAATGATCGTTATACTTCTAAATACATAAACATTAGGTCTATGGCCCCATCAAAGTTAATATCACTTGGGCTGCCATATCAACATACTTCCTAAATGTCCGGGGAACTATTTAGCATCATCAAGAAACAAGATCCGATTTCCAGAACTAAAGCTTCAGCTCTTTGTATCGGTTTCGGTGATCTTGAGTGCTTCCTGTGTTAATATTGCCAAACCGCCACACCAGTAGTGGCAATGGCAGGTCAGGCAATGGTAGGAAGGAATAGTCAAATCAGATTCCTTCATTTTCATCCTTAGAGCCCACCCACTATGTCTGCTGACCTGACTTAATTTTTTTTTTTTAATCCCACCATGGCTGGTGAAATACAATTTTCTCTTGATACTAAAAATTTTGCTGCTAATGAATAAGCTTCTCAAACCCATTTGGTAAAACTAATTCTGTAGGAAAAGACAGGTCAATTGTAGTTGTCTTCTGCAACAAAATCAATTAGCTGATAAATAAGACTGACTGGCTTTCGTTCTTTGTGAAAATTGTTTTGGTGCCATAGTATCTAATATTAAAAGATATAACACCCAAAACATCTGTGCTAGATACAAGAGGACAGCCCCGGTGGATAGAAAAATTCGGTAACTATGCTACTCATTCCTGACCAAGTGAAAAAGCAAGGCAAAAGGTCAATGATACCTAAACAACAAATTAAAGACGAATTTTCCCAATTCAAAATGATTTCTTGATGTATGAAATTGTTGAATCACTATATTGCACACCTGAAATTAATATAACACTGTCTGTTAACTATACTGGAGTTTTAAAAAATGATACCTTGATGTCATGTAGGGAAACAGTCTGAAAACTGGAAACATTTACATTTAGCCTGGCAGTTACTGCGACCACTAGGGGTCAGGCCAAGAGCCCAAGTGAATACCTCAGTTTAAATATTAACCAAAACAATGTGCTGGAAAAGACTGGCCCACGTTAGGTTTTTAATATTTATAACATTGAAGTCTAAGACTGAACAAAGTCTTAACTTCAAAAATGCACTTATACATGTGTCTTAGTCTCCTTACTGTGTAATTTAGCATGGATGCTTTCATAGGCATCACTGAAAATATTTCAGATCTTAAAATCTATAGGTAATCACTGTAATTTATATGTGTGGAATGTGTCTGTTCAAATGAATTTCTTTTCCTTATTGCATTTCATATACATATATACATATATATGAGTATATATGTACATATATGTGAGTATAAATATGTACATATACTCTGTTGGCAATATTGTAAAAGTATGTTATCCTTAGGCATGTAACATATTAATATAACCAATGTGCTCCAATAAAAAATTAAATCCTGACCTTTAGCAGCATTATTTTAAACTTCTGACTCATTTTAATATGGGCAGAAGAGAAATTTGTTCATCAATGATAAAATGAAGAAAACGTGGAATTCTATTATTATGACACATTTTTATAAGCACAAAACAATGGATATGGGTAAGAACATGAAAATTATGTTACTAATTATCAGTCTAACTTAAATTCTTAAGTTCATAGGTCCTGGCTCTGAAACAAATTTAGGTCTAAAATCAACTACTTATGAAATTTAAAAATACATACATAAAAAACCCTAAAATTAACACACCCACAGTCTTTCAGACTATTAGTATTTATTATTACAAGCCACATCATACACTAAAAAGAATGTCCTGGCTAGCAGATATTCATTTTATGCTTTTTGCTTTTCTGGATGAGAATTATTCTTACCAGCAAGAGGAGGACCAAGAAGAACGGGGCAACACTCCACCACTGTGACAAGTCCTACGGCACTGGAAAACCTTTGAGGGCCAACCAGGTCCATGAGAGTTTCAAAGAGGACACTGCTAACACTCCCAAATCCAAGACCAAAAAATACAGCATATAACACCAGGCTTGTATAGTCCTCGGCCAATGGGCACAAGAGATGACATACTCCATTGAACATGACTGCAAAACTGAAGAAGTACTGGATTCGGGGGCGGATAAGTTTGGAGTTTGCAATGAGTCCTCCAGCAGGTCTAGCAAACATGTCAACAAAAGCCATAATGGACAGCAAGAAAGCTGCAGAATACTCATCAATTCCTTTGTCTTTAGCATATGGAGCCAAGAATATAATGGGGGCAAAAAACCCTAGAAACATAATGACATTTCCAGATAAGTATATCAGAAATCCCCTATGCTTAAAAAGGGAGAAATCTAAATACGTATTAACTTTTTCCCATGCTGATTTATTCTTCTGGTTTTTCTTCACACCTATATCATCCACTCTTATGCCAATCTTATTTTTAGACTTATTGGTAACTTGTTTGGGTTCAACGGGTCTCATGAGGGACCCAGCCACACAGGCATTCAACAGTATACCTCCCAAAATCAAGAAGCTTCCTTTCCAGCCGAAAGTATTAAAAAGGTACTGATTGAAAGGAGCCAATGTGCTTAAGAAAACAGGACTTCCTGCCATGGCGAGGCCATTAGCCATGGGTCGTTTCTTATAGAAGTATTTGCCAATGATTGTTAGGGCAGGTTGCAGGTTGAAGGCTAGACCTAAACCTAAAAAGAACAGAACAAAAGGAAGAAAAACATAAATACATTATGGCACTCACAAAAGGAATTACTCCTTAAAATGTACATTCAAGTGAGGAAGGCAGAACTAAAAGTGCAAAAGCAAGTAGTAATTTTTGATAATTATAAATATCATGGAATTGTGCATAAACGAAGAGGTTCTCAAAACTGGATACTTGATATATATGACAACTTCCTGTTCCTTTCATGTGAAAGCACAAAAATAAAATCAAGAATTTCTACTGATGTTCCCATAATCATGAACAGGTTGAAATTAGGATGAAATTGTTAGTTCTTAATTATAATCATTAATATCACAGATAAATTAATCCCTTCTATTTACATAAACATATATATTTATATGCATTACGTTTATATGCACATATATAGAATAGATTTCTTCCTTGTGGGCAAGAGTGCATTTAAAATGTGAACACTGTTTTTAAGAGTAGAACAGAGTGAACAGATTAAAAAGACTGTCATTTATTAAAATCTTAGGTCTCTCCAGAGATATTTCTTTCAAAACTGTGCAAAAAATAAACAAGAGTAATAAATTAACACCATTAATGTCATGCTGTACGTCTTTCACATTCCACATTTCATGAATATAGATGCACATGTGTGTTGATTAAAAAAATAAAATTTTTGCTTTAAATATTTTTCAGGGATTAAAACTCATTCTTTATATGATTCAAAGGTTCCTACTGTTCCTACTGACTCCGAGGGAATTACTTGGCAGTATTAAGTATCACCTTTGAAAGGGATGAATTATTTCTTATAACTTGCCAAGGATTATTTAGCAATAGTAATGATTAAGTTTGTTTAAAAACCACATAAAATTGATTTAGATAAGGTACCTCTCTTTCCCCCTTAGCTTAGGCATTAATTCTGTATCAGTTTAGGGGTTATAAAGTAAGAATTCTGCATTTACCAGTTTATGTAAATTGAGAGGGTATTACAAAGTGCTTAAGTATTTAGACTCGGGAACAACTCAGTTCTCGGTACAAATACTTATTGCAAACTTTTGAAACAAATATTTTCTACGAGTAGGAGGGTCCCTAAAAGCTGACACAAACGAACCAAGAATATGAAGAGTAACAGGGCAGTATGCTCTCTGATACTACCATACCTGTGAGACATGCAGAATAAGTGTAATTTATAAATAAGAAAACTGTCAGCCTATGGTCAGTGGCTTGTAAATGGAAGAATCCAAATTAAAACCCAGGAATTTTGTTTTGAAGATCAAATTTCTTTACCTAATGCCACCCTCCCCCAACCCCTGGCACCGTTCTGTCACCTAGAGTTTTGCCTTGGAGTGTTAATCCAACTTCTCCTTAGGAGACGGTGGCCATCTATTTGCTATTCTGGCATGGTAAAATGAACATGAGATTTGATATTCAAAGACCTGAATCTGCCTTGACTACTTACCTATGTACATTATTTGGCCTAACACTTAGACTTCTCGAGTTCCAATCCCCTCAACTACAACAAAAGTTTTTTGCCACAGTCAAGTAATTTCTAGAACTGTAAGACGTTGTATGATGATGTATGATGATAATTATATGCTAGTATTTATTTAAAAGTAACAAAATTCTGGGTACTCTGTAAAGTACTATGCATTCATTTTTTACATGAATCTTTCCAATGACTCCCAAAGGAAAGAGCTTATCATTTCCCCCATTTTAAAGACAAAGAAGCTGAGATATAAAAAGGCTACTTTTCTCATGATCAGCTAATATGTACTGAATTAGTTTTAAAAATTAGACTGCCAACCAAAAAGTATTGGCTGATAATGCCTTAAGATAAATCTCTCATGGTATATTTTAATGGTTGCCTCTAGAAGCACCAAAGCCTTCAAGACTCAAGAACTGAAGTTAGAATAACATATAATGCTGTTGAAATTTGTGGTACAGTAATAATAAAATCATCTTTTCCATAATACATCTACTTGTGGGTCTGGCCTGACTTCTATGGTCAAATGCAATATATAGTATTTCTGCACAAAGGAAATTCTCGGCACTATGAAAAAGTCAAAAGGTGTTTTACCACAACAAAAAGGAAGACAGTTGCGGAAAGATTGTAAAGAGAAAGATTTTAACATCCCTATTACTATAGGCTTTAATACATCTTTTTTTTTCCATCAAATGATAGAAAAGTGCAAGGTTAGATTGATTTAAAATTACTTTAAAAAGAGAATATATTAACCATTTTTCTGTGAGCATAAGGAAAAGATTCAGTTTCTTAATATATTAAAATCTGATTTTTCTTAAAACTTTGAGTGTAGATTTGTTTAATGCAGTTTATTGTTGAGACTAATAAGAATAGTGTTTTCCAAATGTACATATTTAGGTCAGTTTGAGTCAACAGACATAACGCATGAGGAGCAACGGTAAGAGAATGACAGTATGACATTTAAAAACATGTGTTTAGTGGCAAATGTGCCTTACAGAGCCTTTAAACAATTAGAATCTTTTCTAGGAAAAGAAGGGATGCCGATACAGAGCCCTACCGCTAACCAGAACACAGACAAGAATTCTATTGTTAAAGCTAAATCAGTGCGTGCAGAAAACATATTCTGGCATCATTTTTAACCTACAATGAGTGATAGACAAGTCAGGTACTCTAAATAGTAATAAGTAATGAAAAATAACTTAAAAAAATGAAGCTATTTACATGCCAGGAAGTCTGTGGCCATAATACCATCTTAACTGGTGAATAAAGGGTGAAATGGTAAAATTAAATCAAAACTATATTCTCTTTGACATTGATATCATAGCACCCAATGTAGCTGATAACTTCTTTTTTCCATTTCTTGAGATAAGTTGGATTGGCCATTCCAAGCTAGTATTTCAGTACTTTAAGATAGCATCTGATATAAAAAGCAAACTCAGAACAATACGAATGTTCTGTTGTTTAGGCTTCTTACAGAGCTTTGCACACTATGGATGGAAGTGTTAAGAGGAGAGTAAGCAGAAAACAAAACTTGACTTACCACAAATGAATCCCATAGTGAGGTAAAGCTCTATTACACTGGTACTAAAAGAGGCTGTGACCATTCCCAAACAGCATAATAAACCTCCTACCATCACCACTGGTCGGCTACCATATTTATTCACCAGAACACTACTTATGGGACCTGAGGTAGAGAGGAAATTAAGAAATGATCAGTTGCTGGGTCATTTACTTATTTATTTTTAACAGTTGTTAATTTTGAAAGTATATTTTAATGATAAAAGAAAAATATTAGTTTAATATTTAATAAAATATAATGAAGACTTTTCAATACTTCCTAATCACTTTGACTGGTTATTTTTAACCATATATATGACAACACATAAAACAATAAATTAGAAGTGTTTAACATATAGTTTATGACCATAATCATTTGACTTTTGATAGAAAAATTTTTCAACAGGACATAGGTGTACTATACAAATATTTAATAAATGCAGGCAAATTTATGTAATAACAATCTAGAGATTATAAAAATGACTTGCCTGTATAATGATTTTATTTTCTAGAATAATTTTTGTGTGCACACACATATATCCTCTTAATTAGAGCTTAAATTGTTTATTTTACTACAGTATGATTTTTAATACCACATTTTCCTTGATTCTAAGATACCAACTGTTTTCATATCTTACTATGTTAGAAGTAAAGATGTCTCCCACTTGAGGTCTCTTAACAATCCCTGTTGATCAGGTGGTGGTCATAGATAGCAATGTAGCGATCACCGCTTATGCATGCTTGAATTTGGATGTTATTTCCATGGCTTGGTTGGACAATAGCAATTCTTCATACTTCAATCAGACCATTCAAGGGCCATTTGAAGAAGGAATATAAATATGAATCCTGATTATTGTCTAAAAAATCTTCTGTTGACACATTCTGATAATGTCAAGAAAGTACCAGCATCAAAACTTACTGAATGGGTAGAGCAGCTTCGATGAAATTACCAGAGAAAATGGTGGATCTCTCTACTAAGATATGCTGCCTCATGGGCAAAGAGAACAGACTTATGTGTGAAACATGAACACTGAGAACTGGACTCAAAAGCTAATTTAGGAGAGCCAGATACTGAATGGGAAGAGGTTTTAGGAATGCTTTACTCAATTTATTCAAGGTACATTTCCCAATGTGTGTGTGTGTCCATATAAAATATGCAGGAGTGATTAAGATGATTAAAATCATCTATGTTTAACTATGTCTAAAAAAGCTCTTTTGGTAGTTATAAAATGAAAGTTCTAAATATTAATAAAGTGTTGTGTTTTATTTTAATCACAGCATTCTTTTTTTTTTTTTTTTTTTTTTTTTTTTTTTTTTAGCGGTGCATCATAAAATAATGGTGGAACTTAACAACTGAGGTCATCTTAGACGCAGTGGAAGTCCATACTATTGTATGAGACCTGTCAATGTGTAAATGGTTGGATTTGACACGTCCTTCTTAACTTAAAATTATATTTCATCTAAAACAAGGGCCATTGATTTGAGGGAAAAATATTACATTAGGTCAGAATTCTCAGTCCAATATTTAGACTAGAAAAAATTTAAATGATTTTTAGTTAATACTATAACAAAAATTTGCTAAGTGCGATTGTACTGCATTTGAGAATTTCTACATGGATAGTATTTAAAATACATTGAGATCCATTTGTCAATATAGCTTTATTCTTTCACAAAACTATAGTTATTATCCTTAAATACAAGGTAGAAATAAAAACTTCACGGCCTAATATTATTCCACAATATCTTTTGAAAACATATTGGTAAAAATACATAAACTGACAAAATAACTCAAAAATAGAATACCACTTTCGCATTTCATACTCCCCCCAAAAAAACCCAAAACTAAAATGGGCCATACGAAAGATAGCTCTATAAAAACCACAGAGTTAAGAGGAAAAATCAATGAAAATTGTACAAGATGATGTGAAAAGAATAGATTTCTGTTCCTAATATGGTAAAAACTCATATGATTTAGGAAATGAGCATTTTCATTAAAAAGCACATAGCTAAATTCAAATAGCCTTTGTGAGAAATGAATTGATAGCTTTGATCATTTCTTGAACTTAAGTGTGGGTTCCTTTTCTTAAAATTACTTAACCAGTTCACTTTGCTTCAATTCAATTTAACTCAAATCGGTTCAATGCACTATTTCTTGAGTTCCTAATATAAAACCAGGTGACACATGCCAAGCACAACTATAATCATCAACCCATTATAATATAGGAGACATTATCAAGTTATTTTAAGAACTGTGATGGATGCTTTGATAAATACTAGACTATCAGAATGAATCCAAAGGCATTTATCAATTACTTGGACTAATAACAATTTTCTCAGTATCGCTGATATAATTTATACCATTTTCTACATGATGCCGGGATAACTCACAAATGTACTAATTACTAAATGTTATAACTGTGTTTGCCTGAATGGTGTAAATCTAAATTTGAACACAGGCAATGAATCACAACTTAATTTGCAATGTGTGGCAAATAATTATATCTATAGTTCAGGATAACCACATCAAGGCTTTTCCCCCCACAACCATGATTAAAAGTGGCCACTAAAGAAAACATTTAGAGGTGTTGATTTTTTTTTTTTTTGAAGAGGCATATTTCTACTGTGTTATCAGTCAAGATGCAAAAAGAGTTCTAATTTTAACAAATGATTTTACTTTAAGTAATATACTTTGGTTAAGTGATAATCTATAAGATAATCTATAAGGGATGTATCTACATAATTAACCTATAATCTTTTTCTAGCAAAAAAAGATATACTTTTTAAGTTGATTTGTTTAGAAATAATCAAAGTTCCTTACTTCTTAATATGAAATGCTTATAAAATGTCATAAAATATTTCTACTTTGTGATAGTTGTAGATCTAATTAAAATTATGATACAGAACAAAATATACTTGTTTTGTAAAGAATCTTTTTTTTTTTAAAGATTTTATTTATTTATTCGACAGAGATAGAGACAGCCAGCGAGAGAGGGAACACAAGCAGGGGGAGTGGGAGAGGAAGAAGCAGGCTCATAGCAGAAGAGCCTGATGTGGGGCTCGATCCCATAACGCCGGGATCACGCCCTGAGCCGAAGGCAGACGCTTAACCGCTGTGCCACCCAGGCGCCCCTGTAAAGAATCTTTAAATGCTTAATATTAGCTTGAGGAGCCATCCAACATTAGATATAAATCACGACGCTACCCAATACCTCTCTCCAACCTACGGGCAGCTTGGCTTACTGTAGTAAAAAGAAAGATGGAGTTTCAAGAAAACAAATAAATTCTCAGCACATGTGGTTTTTGTTAAACATGAGCTAGCCTCACAGGTGTCCCTTGTTGATGAATCTTGGGCCTAATTATATTCTGAGGTCATTTATTCGTTTATCTATTAATTCGATCAGGATGGAAGTTTTTACTCAGCATATGTGTTTCAAGTAGTCATGATGTTTAACCATCAGTTAAGTCAGAAAAGAAAATTCTCTACCTGCTGAGAGTTACATCTGAGACCATATCTAAATAAAGCAAAGGTATTTGTCCTATTTGTCTGTTGAGCGGTTAAAAACTATGATGTACAAGGATAATATTATTTCCAAAAACGTTCAGCAAGCATCAGACTGTATCTAAACCAGACTGATCTACCCACTAATTTCTTCTGCTCCAGCTTTCCAAACTGTCTCAGAATGTTTAGTGTCAAGTATAAAGTCACTTTCATGCTGGCCGTGAAGCTGTAAAGGACCTCATCAGAGAGCAGTGTAAGATCACACTGTTGTCACCTATACTTCAGCTGCTTCTGTTTTCTGAAAGCTACTTCTGTCTTTTATGGCTGAGGCTCCATGACACTTATTCTGGTAAGGAAGCTTATGTGCGTTCTCATAAATTACAGAGTGTTTGCCCATTCTTAGAACTCCTGTTGCACTTATAATGGTCACACACACACACACACACACACACACCCCATAACACTGATTTACCCTCTATTGTATTTGTTTGAGTCCTGTTCCTACATCCTATTCTAAGCTCTGTGATGATAGTTGCCATATATACCATCATTATTCTATTATTATTCATTAATTTCTTGAGTTATTACTCTTTGCAGGCAGGGTGCTAAGAACTGTACATGCATTATTGTATATGATTTTCATGGCAATCTGATAATTATAGCAATGTAACAGTTGATGAAACTGAGACATGCAAAGTGTTGATAACTTATTCAAGGTCACAATATAAGTGGTAGAATGTGGATACGAGCCCAGGGTCATCTGATTATAAAACTTGTATTTTCACTACCATGTAGGAAAGAATTAACAGGTATGTTATCAGGTATGAGACTGCCATCCTCAGAAAGGCCTGCTTGCAAGGCTGGCTCTTGGCTGGCACCTGGGAACTTGGGATTTCAGAAGTGTTTCCACCAGGGGAGTGTGGGGGTGGGCTAGCCCGGTGACGGGTATTAAGGAGGGCATGTATTGCATGGAGCACAGGGTGTTATACGCAAACAATGAATCATGGAACACTATATCAAAAGCTAATGATGTACTGTATGGTGACTAACATAACACAATAAAAAATTACATGAAGAAGAAGAAGAAGAAGAAGAAGGTGTTTCCACCATTCCCTAACTGATAAGAGTGGCTCACTGTACCTAAGCTGTGTCACAAACAATGTGGTTTATGCTGAACATCTGCCTTCCTTCCCAGATGTGGAATTTTAGGACATGCAAGACAGAGAATGCCTATATGACCAGCAACCCACGAGAAACCTTAAGCACTGAATCTCTAATGAGCTTCTTGATAGACAACACTTCACCTACGTTGTCACAGCTAGTTGCTGGATTCAGCCCATCCTTTGTGATTCCACTGGGAGAGGACTCTTGGAAGTTTGCATCTGGTTTCTCCTGTACTTTGATCCATGCGCTTTTCCCATTCCTGATATTGTTGTGCATTCTTCCATTGTAATAAATCACAGCCATGAAAAAGGCATTGTTGGGTCCTGTGAATCGTTTTAGTGAATCATGAAACCTGAAAGTGGTCTTGGGGATTCTGAATATCACTACTATAGTATATCTCTCTAATTTCGAGTTTTGCATATGGTTATAGGGAAGTGATTTTTTTCGTTAAATATTTTAAAAACGTATGACCTACATATATANGAGTACATGACAAATGCTGTGAGAAAATTTGAAAATATGTTATGTAATGAACATTTCATAAAATATATTTGATCAATCTAAAACCATGAATTGGGATTGACTATCAATTTGAGCTATATAAAAATTTTATGCATAGCATAAACACTAACAGAAGAAATGATAAACTGCTATAATTTATTTTTCATTTGCTTTATTTCAAATTTGTATATGTGGTGTCCTGTCAAATCAAATGATAAAAAGCACTAGTGCAGGACTGGGAAAAAGTTGCTTGCAATTACAGAAATTTATCTGTGTTTACTACTGTAGTATTTTTCTCACTGACAGAGGCTTTCTAAATTTGAAAGATTTTTCAAAGAGGTTTTTCTGAATTAGAAAACTGTAGCTATTTTAATTTGGACAGGGGATGGCATCCTCTTCATTAACTATGCGTTTGCCTGAGGTTTATCCCTGCACTGAAGTTGGATTAAAAATTCCTGGTTTCTCTGTCCATGTGATCTCTTTTCATTTAAGGTCAGTGAAAAACAGGAGGGGAGATCCCTAATAATTAGGAAGCAGCTATTACATTTGCCTTTACAAAGGATGGAGATATCAATGTTATCCAGGTAAATCATCTCCAGTTAGCATGTTGCTCAACGGTAACTGTGCCAGTTTGATTTACCAGAGCTCATCCAGCACTTACAAAAGATGAATCTTTATGGCAGATCCTCATAGTATATTCACTCAGCATTCCACTAGTATTTCAAATTTAAGTATATAAAGGTTTTGTGAATGAATGGTTTGAGTAGCTGTAGAAATGAAGAAAGGGGTTGATGAATATGATAGGTATACCTGATGCAGGGACAGAGGGGACTGGAGGGTGACATGATCTATAAACACATCTTTGCATTTGCTGTTCTCTCTGTTTGAAATATTCTCTCCCCCTTATATATAAATGGCTTATTTTTCTCATACTCAGGTCTCTGCAATATATTGGCTCCCCAGAGAGACTTCCCACCATTCCAATAGATAAACCTACCAAACCTTAATAAGGTGCTAAATGCTATTTTAAAATACACTTAAACATCAATAGCTCATTTTTCACACCTTCTATATTAAACATTTTTCTTTCTTCATGAATCTTGATACCTGTCTGCCATTGGTGTAGTTGTGAGAAAAGTTCTTGAGTTTTACTTTAATGAGAAGATGGTTATTTTTAATGTTCCCTCATCTTTTCCTTTCTCTACACAAACTTCTGCATTTCTATATTCATTTGACCACAGATTGCTCCAAACTGGCATCATCACAGCTGTTTAAAGAGATGGTTGTTCTACTCATATGGGGGGGGGGGGGGAAGGGAGAGTAGACAAATTGACATCCTATCAAAATCTTTAACTACAAATCAAAGGATTTAAAAGGGAGCATTCTGTGCCCATGGACAGAAATGCCAAACAATTTCACTGGTGTTTATACGTTACATTATTCCCAATCAGGAAAGACATTTTTATTTGTTTAAGGCTGGCACAATGGCTACATAAAACAAAGAAACAAAACCAAAAAACCAAAAAAAAAAAAAACCCATTTCTTCAGTGCTTGGCATATTTCTAAAGTCTTCACGTATAAAATCATATTTAATCTTTATAATCTCTAAGAGTTGGCAGTATTTCCTCATTCCCATTTTAATATGTAAGGAGACTGACGTGCAGAGTAACAGCTTTTAAGGATTGCTCAAGCACTCTGCTATGACTGCCTGGGCTAGAATATGCCTCGCATTCCCGTGAAGTGTCATTTTTCCTGGAAGAAGTGATTACATCTCTTTTACATGTATGATGCTCATTTCTTCAAAATAAATATTTATATTTAATTTACATTATTCAATATTTATACTTTATATTGTCTGCTCTTTGGAATAATTTTTAAGAGGGCAGAAAAAATAAGACTATACTGCAGAAACTGTTGATTGCCTACCAAAGAGCCATGCCCCCTTCCTTCTTAAATGAATCCTGATTTTGTTTTATATTTAGTCTCTTCAGTGACACCCCAGGCTTAACTCTTGGGAATGAATCATAAATACTGTAAGCCAATCATGGTAAGACCATTCCCATTACCAAATATTGGCTTGAATATGAGCATTCTGGGGCAATTTATTAGGCTAAAGTTTTCTGGGGGCTTCTGGAAAAAGATGTCCTTAGTCTTATAAAGCAATAAAATGCCTCTGCATGTTTTCAGGAGAAAGTGATGCCGTGAAGTACCATAGTCCTCTTCCTACTATGAAGGGTGCATGAAGATAAGGCAGATATTTAAGCCATTGATTAGATCAAAGAGCCAATAAAATCAACCAAACCAGAAGCTACTACCTACAGATACGATATGATATCATAAAACTTAAGTATTGGTTAGTTTACCAATGGACACTGGATTTTCGCCTCCTTGCAGGCTAAGACATCCTAATATAATAATAGAAAAAATTCAATTCCTATTAAAAATTTCATAAAATCTGTTAATATTATCTCACACTAGAAAGTCATTAAAATCTGATAAATACCCTCTTTTCCTCTAAACCTCGAAAGGTTACTTAGTTTCACAGAATTAACTCAGTGTGCTCTAACTGCAGAACATTTAAAGTGATTCTGATATTTTTCTAATTTGTTCTACTCAATTAAATGTTATAATAATTTAACTTCAATAGAATTTTTGAAATGTGGATATGTAATTCATAATGGATCTTAAAATATATATATTTCCAACAAGAAATTTCAATTTGTAAATTGAGGGTTCATACCTGTCTTAGGCAACTAATTAGCAATATGACCATTTCTAAAGCATGCTAAAATATATTTCTGTTCATAGAATATTACATGAAGTCCTATGAAATTTTACGTTCTTTCCCTCTGTTCTTTAAAATTAGTTTTAAAAAACATTATCGTAATGTATTCCATGAACCCACCCGTCCAATATAATCCTCTAACCTTCTAGCTTATATACTACTTTTGTTCCTCTCTCTTAGTATTAATATTCTACTTTGTGATATATTTATTTGATATTTGTATTAATGAACAGAATTTCATCTCTTGGAGGGTAAGGGCATGTTGTGACTCATTTATAATTTACTTAGGCTTAAGACAAATTATTTTATATAGTAGATAGTAATTATTTATTATTTTTATTATTTTCTAAGTTAATTTAGAATTGCCATATGATGCCACCATCACTTCATTGGAATGATATCAGTATTTATCATAGCAGACAAGGTTTTAAAGAGGGTATTTAATCTACTGGGTTCCTTTTTCTCCTTCTCTAAACCATATATAAAACCAAAAATACAATACATATGCCAGGTTAAAGATCATTCTAGGGGCGCCTGGGTGGCACAGCGGTTAAGCATCTGCCTTTGGCTCAGGGCGTGATCCCGGCGTTATGGGATCGAGCCCCACATCAGGCTCTTCTGCTAGGAGCCTGCTTCTTCCTCTCCCACTCCCCCTGCTTGTGTTCCCTCTCTCGCTGGCTGTCTCTATCTCTGTCAAATAAATAAATAAAATCTTTAAAAAAAAAAAAGATCATTCTAGAGACATGTACATGATCTCCATTCATTTTAACTCTTCTCTTTAAAAGTGCCTTGGTTTATGAGTAAAAACTAATATTAAGCAAACAAAACTCCTCTCTAAAGGTATGAGGTCCACTTACCCCAACACCTCTGTCACTACCTACTACCATATTTGACTGTATATAGTGTAGCTATTTGTGTGTGGATGGGTGTGTTTTGAACCATATTTGACTGTATATAGTGTAGCTATTTGTGTGTGGATGGGTGTGTTTTGAACCTAAGGGACACAGTACCAAGAGAATGTGCTCCCACTATCCTTTGTGCACTTTTTACATAAGTTCTAGTATAAAGTACTACACAGTGATAACAACTAGTATTCTCTACTTATTCCAGGGAACAGTCATCATCAGAGAAATAATAACTAATCTTTAAATGAGTCCACCCTTGCCTTATACTCTTGGTTATCGACTCTGCATCCATTTCTTCCTGCTTTCTCTTTTGAGAAAACACGGATTCCTTTCAGGATTCTGCTTTTCACTGCACAGCCACGTGTTAAGAGAATTATGGAGGTGAGAGTAAACCCTGATTTACATAGAGAACCAACTGTGATAGGCTCATTCCTTTCTCCATTGAATGAATTAGGGCTGGGCTTATCACACAATTCTGGCCAGTGAGACACAAGCGGAAATCTAGCTAGTTCTGGGAAAAGTTCTCCTATTCTTAAAAAGAGGTATAAGTGTTACCTTGTCTATGCATGTTACCATGAAGCACGGCGCCCATCTTGCGAACATGAAGAGAACTGGCTGAAGAAAAAGCGGAAGCACAGAAGCTAGAAGTTCCAGGAGCACCAGTGAAGTGCAACCCTAATGACGCCATTCTAGGGTCACTTTATATTTTAAATTCTTGTTAAATGAGGGAATGTGTTTACCTAGGGCTTAAACCTACAGTGCTTAAGCTGAAAGCCTCCTAGCAGATAAAATAGATGACTTTTCCTTAAATATTGGGGTATAATGAAGGATAGAGTTGGATATACAGAGTAATCACAACAAAAAAACTTTGGTTCAATCACATGTCTCACTGAAAAGCTGTAATTTTACTTTGAAGATCTGGGTGTTTTGTTTTATAGCTTGTTTTACAGGTTTCCCAAAATAAGTGGCACTCATGAATTTATTGCAGGACATGTATTCATAAATTAAATAAAAACTTTAAGTTGACAAACAGGTGTTCTGAATTTCATGGGGATTTAGAGAAAATATATGATGTTGTCTAGATAGGTCTTTGTGGTTGGTTTATATTTTAGCCTCTCATAACAACTATCTTTTACACATACACACATATATGAATTCAAAATAAAATTTTAAGAAAGGTTAAGAATGGCCTCAGAGGGGCACCTGGGTGGCTCAGTGGGTTAAGCATCTGACTCTTGACTTCAGCTCAGGTCACGATCTTGGGGTTGTGAGATGGAACCCCAGGTCAGACTCTGCGCTCAGCGGGAAGTCTGCTTGTCCCTCTCCCTCTGCTCCTCCCCCCTGCACTCTTTCTCTCTCCAAAATAAATAAAGAAAGTTAAAAAAAAAAAGAATGGCCTCAGAAATCTCATTATTATTAATTGTGGGACATATATTTCTAATCTATGTAACATTGCTATCTATTCAGGGAACTATATATATATACATATATACATATATATATATGTATATATATATATATATATTACCCAATGGTAATGATTAATATTAACCATGGTAATGGTAACGATTAATATTAACCAAAGTTACAGGAAGTATCCTAATTGTCTACCAATGAAGATTGGCAAGTCCCACCCAGGTCAACATTTTTACACTGACTTTGAGTAATAGAGAACTTGTGACTACCAAAAATCAAGATCTCCCTCCTCCCAAATTCACCTACATTATCAGAGCTTTTTTTTTTAAATTGTATATTTTTAAGGTGTACGACATGATGATCTGTGTATATAGTGTGAAATAATAACCACAGTCAAACTAATTAACATATCCACCATCTCTCATAGTTATCTTTTGTGTGTGTGTCTATGTGTGTGTGTGTGCGGTAAGAACTTACGAAATCTATTTTCTTAGCAAATTTCAGGTATACGGTACATTGTTCTTAGTATGTGATATATTAGGTGTCCAGAATTCCTCATCTTATAATAGGAAGTTTGTACCCTCGACCAACATCTCATTTCCTTCACTCTCCCCAGCCCCTGACAACTCCAGCCCTCCACATCTACTCTCTGGTTCTATGAGTTCAGCTCTTTCAGACTCCACATATAAGTGAGATCGTGCAGTATTTGTCTTTCTCTGACTTAATTCACTCAGTATAATGCCTTCAAGGTTCATCCATATTGTCACAAATGGCAGGATTTGCTTTTCTTTTCTTTTCTTTTCTTTTTTAGGGCTGGACAATATCTCACTGTGTATATGTGAGATACACATATTCTTTAACTATTCAACTGTTAAAGGACACTTGGGTTATTTTCATATCCTGGCTATTTTGAAAAAAGCTGCAATAAACATAGGAGTGCAAACAACTCTTAGAGACAGTGATTTTCTTTCCTTTGGATATATACTCAGATGTGGGATTGGCAGATCCTATTCAATATTTAATTTTTTGAAGAACGTCATATTGTTTTCCATAGTGGCTGTAACGATTTTCATTCTCACCAACAGTGCATAAAGTTTCCCTTTTCTTCACATCCTTGTCTTCACTTGTTATCTCTTGACTTTTTTATAATAAACGTTCTAACAGGTCATTGCTATGTCATTGTGGTTTTGATTGGCGTTTCCTTGCTGATTAGTGATGCTGAGCACCTTTTCATATACCCATTGGCCCTTTGATGTCTTCTTTGGAAAAATATCTATTCAAGTCCTTTGCCCATCAGAACTTCTTAACTGAGGTAAAATCTATTCTTCACATGGGACATTTGACAATTTTAGAGAATATGTCTATTTTCATGGGTATTTGGAGCACTGTTAGTATTTGGTGGATGGGATCAGAGATGCTTAGCCTCTTGCAATGTGCAAGACCCACTGCAGAAAGATTTGTCCAATCCTAAATTCCATTAAGCTCCCATTGAATACCCTGGGCTTGACAAATAGAAGTAGATGATCTGAAAAGGAGAGTGCTTTCACACATGAACACTTGATACAATGTTATATGAGGAATGGTTGAAAAAAGTATATATTTAGCTCGGATAAAGATGATTTAGGAAAAACATAATGGTTTCCTTTCATGATTTGAAGAATATTCGGTTGAGACGGTTATTAGATAGGACAGGAGTTACAGAAGCTTGATTCTGTATAGAAAAGATATTCTTAATTCTTTGAGAGTAGTTATTTGCCCTTAATCTGTTCAAGCAGAAGTAATTTGACCACATATCAAGAATATTGTAGAGAGATTTAAAGACTGAAAGTTGGTCAGACATTTATGGTCTTTTAATCCTAAGATTTCCAAATAAAACATTTCATATATCTTACAAATAAAAGCTGCATTCAAAATATATTAAATTACAGATTTGTTAAATTACTAATTCCAATCTAGTTTTGAAATGATTTTTGAGTCTAATTTGCTATAGTGAGCCTTACATTTCTTTTTTTTTTAATTTTTTTATTTTTTAGAGAGGGAGAGAGATGGGGGGGCAGAGGGAGAGGGAGAGAACCTTAAGCAGGCTCCACACCCAGCATAGAGCCCAACACGGGCCTCCATTTCACCACCCTGAGATCATGACCTGAGCTGAAATCAAGAATCAGAGGCTTAACCAACTGAGCCACCCAGGCACCCCACCTTATATTTCTTTAAAAAACAATGTAAATTACTTATCAAAACTAGTTTCCTACAATAAACATGCAATCTGTAGATTCATTACTAGGTAAAGTGTTGTATCAGCTTTTCTACCTTCTGTTGATTTTGCTATTTTAGTATTAGCTGTCATTATTCCCAACATTTTTAATATATTTATAGCATTAAAAAATAACATGATTACAAAAGAATGCTAGAAAAGCAGAGCACTTTAAAAAGATGCAAGTGAATTTCAGAATTCTGAAACATACACAGTTCATTCCTGTTTAAGGTAATAGAAGAATTTTCTCCATTAACTAGTTGCTCATCATAAATTAGATGTTGAGCACACTGTTGGGAAGGTAGTGAGAGAGATGTTCTTTCAAACATTTTGTAATGGATAATTGGTTTTTCATTTCAAATGGAGAAATGAAGGTTAAATGCCAATGCTGTTTAGTAAGCTGGAGAAAAAAGGGTCATGGTTCTAAACCTTGAGCACATCTCTGAGTATCTCCAATTATCAGTCAGCCATCTGTGCTTGAGCAGTCATGGAGATCGTACTTTTCAAAGAGAGGCAGATTTTCCATTCAAAAAGGTTCTCAGAAGTGTTTTTGTTTCTGTCAATGAAGACTCTGGTTCACTTGATTAAATGATTGTTGAAAACCACTAGGCTAAGTGATTTTTAAGCTTTCTTTATAAGTTTCACAATCCTATGCCTTAGTAACTTGTTCTGGAATTCATTTATTCAATCAACAAATATATATATAGTATAATTTATATGCCAGGAATTTCAAATGTTTCCTTAGTTGCTGGGAATAAAAAGACCTACCTACCCAAAAATTGGGGGTGGGAGAATCTTACTCCAAAGAATCTCAGAGTTTAGTAAATGAGGGGGGTTCAGGCATACAAGGAAATAGCGAAAATTGCAATCCCATTTTTATTATGGAAATCTCAAGACAGTTATGAGAAAGGGCCACTTAAAGTTGTCTCCAGGAGTCAGGGAAATGTAATAATGGCTAAAAGGAAAAACATTCTAGACACTGGAAAGAGTGGNNNACGATTGAATAAATTGGAAATTCTCTAGATAAATGGTTTTTTAAATTGAGGTGTACTTACCCTTGCAGGTAGTGGAAACTTTCCAAAGGATAGAGTAAGTGTTAGTAGCTTAAGAGATTCAATTATTTCAATCCATAATTTCCATATGTACTAAATCCGAATATCACGTAGATTCTTCTATCTTACCTCTGTTTTCATAAGAGTCCACTGCTTAGAGGTATTAAAACCCCCAAGGCACTAAAGAGACAATTGGAAAGTTTCCCTAGATGCTTTTAAATGATGAATGAAGGTTAAAAAACAAACAAACAAATACCGTGAAGCCTCCTCACTTTCTTAGCCTTGTGCATATTAATGTTGGGGATAATGCAGGGTTGTACATGGGGTATCTGAGGTCTTATTTTTAAGTGCTCAGAAATCATATACATTGTAGTGTAGATAGCAGACGTGATGGTAGTTTACGTTCAGTGATTTCGATTCTCCTAACTACAAAGAATGCATTGCTCTTGAGGGACAGTCTGATGAGAACAATGTAAAGGGAGCATTGATAAAAACGGATGTTTGTTAAATATGACTGTTTTAAAATTTAAATTAATTATTTTCAGCTATTCTCTCATCTCACTTCTAGGACACATATTTGGAAACAAAACCACCTTTGAATGGATGGAGCAGTTCAAATCATTGAAGCATATTCCTTTAATTGTAACTGAAGTGTTTACCAGAGTACCAAATTTTTACTTTATATTCATGAATAAATACTAAGATAGCTGCCGGACTAATTTTAATTCAGCAGCTTATACTTTTCTGTTTGTTAAATTCGTAAGAAAAGTTCATTATAATGAATCTAAAAATAAAGTGAGATATTTCTGAATATTTACACCTGATTCTTAGAACACTTTCAAGATTTTATTTATTTATTTGAAAGAGAGAAAGTGAGCGGGAGGGAGAGAGAGAGAGAATCTGAAGCAGACTCCATGCTGAGTGCAGAGCCCAACGTGGGGCTCCATCCCAAGACCCTGAGGTACTGACCTGAGCTAAACCAAGAGTTGGACTGAGTGATCCACCCAGTCACCCCTTAAAACACTTTCTGATACATATTTACTAAAATGATATTGTGTCTTTTGTCATATTCTGACTTCATAAATAATAATCAGCTGCATATTATGCTAAATTATTTCAAAGTAAGTATCAATAACAGCTTATAGATGTGTTCTTGTTTTTAAGCTTTTTGCAGAAACACATAAATATGTTTCATTGTTATTTTAATTTTAACTTTTATAAGATGCATCCTGTAAGTGGCTTTTGGTGTTTTTACAATAATCTTCAAATGCATATTAAAATGTTTATTTGAACTCTGGGGCGTCTGGGTGGCACAGTCGTTAAGCGTCTGCCTTCAGCTCAGGGCGTGATCCCGGGCATTACGGGATCGAGCCCCACATCAGGCTCCTCCGCTATGAGCCTGCTTCTTCCTCTCCCACTCCCCCTGCTTGTGTTCCCTCTCTCGCTGGCTGTCTCTCTCTCTGTCAAATAAATAAATAAATAGATCTTTAAAATGTTTATTTGAACTTGAAAATCAATTCAGACATTCTCTGACTGCAATTAAATTGTTTTAGCTGATTAGTTTGAGTAGGGATCGGCTTTGCTAATTAAATTAGTGGGTATCATTTTCTCACACATGAGCAAACAAAGTCTGCATCTCCAACATTTTCACAAGTATATACATAAAACATAGGACAAAGCTTTTAATCACAAAGACTCTATTGAAAAAGGTGTGTATTTTAATTTTACTCTATGAGTTTACTAGATTAAAAATTTGCCTCTAAATGATAAAAGACCAGCATAAATTTTATGATTTAGTTAGTTTTGGTAAACATTTTAAGCAAACTTCCCAGAAGTTGAGAGATCTATTGACTGAGAAGTAATTATTTGGTAAGTGAGATGATTTTCAGTGCTCTTCTTTTCATAAAATTGAAGGAAGACTTAATTGAGTTGTTAGCCAATAGATCATCATGATTTTTTATTATAAATTATGTTATTTTTGGCAAATTCAGAAAGCTGACCGAGATTGCTAAAAATCAAATACTTCTAATTGTGACCTACTTTATTATATAAACAGCTTACTCAGTGCTTACATCTGTAGAAATAAAACAAAACAGGAATATAATTGAGATAAAATCTGTATGTATTCAGCTAGCATTAAAGAATATTCATCTATGAAAACACAGGCAGCTCATTAATTTCCTTAAAAGACACCTTTCCACTAAATGCTTACTTTTTGTTTAAGTATCTTATTTTGATCAAATGTGCTGTAATAATATTATAATGAAACTCAATCAGAATAATTCTGTTAACATGCAGTGCCTTATAATCCCAGATAATTAAAAATAAATTAATTTGGATTTATATGCAATGTTTTTGCAGAGAAAGAAAAAAGGAATTAAAAATACTTAAAAACATGAACGTAATTTGCAGAAGTATAATGGAAACGTAAGTTCAAATATGGATTGAATGCAAAATTTGTCATTTTGTGTTCGAATGCTCACTCATTCATTTATTTCTTTAGATGAATGATAATGGTCAACAGATCACTTGGTATTTAGATTCCATTGTTGCTTCAGAAAAAAGTCACTATTTCTTTTTTCTTGTACAAAAATTTTTAGCAGGGAGAAAATTCAAAGAAAAACCTCTAGACATATCTGAGTTCTGGGAATGGTTGTTTGATAGTTACTGTGTCTCTGTGGGACAGTTTGCAAGGTTACGGGTTAATTTTAAGCACACCTAGAAATAACACATGAACAAAGATACAACTTTCAAAATTTTATGAAACCTTATATCCAATCCACCATCAATGTCATGACTAAATACATTCTATAATAAAGGAAATAGAATTATGAATTCATCTGAGACATTCCATTTGAATATTCAAGACAGAATAAAGCAACTCAAAAGGAAGCTCTCCATGATGAGTTCTAAGAGACAATATAAAGAGAATAGCTCCCCCCCCTCCCCAGCAATTCTGGCTTAGGATACACGATCTATGGAATTTCTCCAATAATCGGTTAAGGCCAGACCAACTCTGACTCTAGAATGAGAGACAATCCATAAATAAAGCAGTAGACTGATATAGCCCCTTCCTTTATTTTGCTTGAGTCAGTTAATATTAGAGTACAATTCAGCCGAGCTCAAGTGTACCATCCCTCCACCCTATATGGTAGTTTCATGAGGGCCCGAAGTCATAAAGAAAGAAGCCTCTTAAGAGGACACAGTGAGCAAAATTGGTAGGATAAAGCACAACACTTCCTAAGGCCCTTCCTACTCATTCCTCCCATAGAATGTCTACCTTTAGGACTCCTCTTTGACTAAATATTGAAACTATGACCAGACACCATGCAAATGCTCTGAATTTGTGTTTAGAGGCTTGACAATAAGGGAATAAACAGAGAAACGTGTGAAAATATACAGCCTTGCCAAGAGTTTCCTCTGGCATTTTGGCATTGTTGTTTTCTGGAAATTGTGCTCAGCACCAGGGAATCAGGCATTTTCTTCTGTTTCTTGCTAAGAATGTGTGTTGTTCACTTGAAATAGTTACTGTTTAACCTGAAATGCCAAATGACAAATATTCACTGATAGAAGTACTCATGGTGTATTTTTTAGAGAGCAATCTATGCTTCAAATAAAACTGTATCAGATAAATATAAAAATAAAATAACTTACGATAGCCAAATAAAAAATGTAAAAGGGTTGAATAAATAGATTCAGATGCAACAGAGCTTAAAGTGAATCGCTATTTCCTGTGTCTTTCTAACACAGATTGCTAGTGAGAGAATCACAAAGGCACTGAGGTTTCGTATGTTATCCATTCCAAATAATAAAGAAAGCATTTGTATATCCCCCAAGTTGAACTTAAGCAGTAAAAGTATCAACCCAAATACTCAAACAGTTAGAAACCTACTGTGGGATACTGAGAGGACACAAATATCTCTAATGCAGGAAAAGGGGGGAAAAAAAAACCTGAATCTTATCTACTGATGTTTTAACAATGAATAGTTCTATGTCCCTAAAACTCCCTCTGATTAAGCTGCACGGAATGAAAGCTGTAGAGAAAAGAAAACTTTTAAAGATTCCACCTGCAAACACGTACATTTTGGAGTAATCCCTGAAATTAAAGAGCATATTGTCAAGATATATGTGAATTTTTTGGCAAAGAGAATTAAATATTGAGTACTGAGAACTAGCTGGTTAAAAAAATACTTGATTTGATATTTAACAGGAGAATCCATGTACACTGTTATAAAATATTTAACTAATGATAATGAAGCCATTAGCCAATCTGCTTCTTGCTTTGTATCTTTTTACTATATCCAAATGTAGATTTACTGTCAGTCTAAAGAGCTTAAGCTCCAGAATCCTGCACTTAAATGGGTCTCTGGCAAGGCCCTGGAAGGGCCTAGAGACACATTCACTAGGTCATGTATTGAGTAAAATCCGAAAAGTAAGATATTTTTATGTTTTTTTTTTCTTAAAAAGTTTCCTCCAAATGGTATAATATTATAGGGACAACAAAATCTAGATCTACTCCTAGAAATGTCAATATTTTTGGCTGTAATATAAATGAAAGTTTTAAGTTTAGACTTAAGTTTCACAAAGTCTGGATTGTTCTGTTCTCGTAGCAGTAGAGTTATGTGTGTACTTCTTAGCTACTATAATCTATGATTTTTAAACTAATGTGATCCACAGATTTGGAAAAATTCCAGGGTGCTAAAAAACCTTAACATTTAGTTTCTTCATGACCACTGAGAACACAGGCCATCTATTTCTGACCCACAAATAAATCTCGTTAGAAAAACACAATGGCTAGGTTTAATGTCATGCTAATATTAGTAACCAATACAACTGAAGAAATAAAGAGTTGTAAGAACTGACCTAAAAATAATTCTGCTGAACAGACACAGTTTTCAGTATTTGCATAATTTACCCCTAAATATACCACTACATTGTTCTATCACTCAGAGGCAGAACATGAAAGCATTCTGAATTAAAATGTTTTCCTCTGAATTTATCCTAAATTTATCCACTAAACATTTCCTGTTGTGTCTTGAACCCATAAGTCTCTAGGGAGATGTCTATTTCCATTCATTAAAAAAAAAAAAAAAAAAAAGCTATATCCCTTTTTTTGGAGTCCAGTTTTTTTTTTTTTCTTAGCCTAATAATTTGTAGAAAAACAATGGAACATAAGTGGAATTTATAATTTCATTATTCCCTAATTATGTCAAGATGTATTAAGAAAAACACCCATAAGTATGAAGTGAATTTTACAAAGTGAGTAAGAAAATGGGGTATTACTTTAATGACTCTTTAATGTTTCTAAGAATATAATCTCATATGAAAAATGGATCTTTATAGATGGACAGGAAGGTAGATAGAGATAGATTGATAGATTTTTTTTTTTTTTTAAAGTAAGCTCCATACCCTGTGTGGAGTCCAATACAGGGCTTGACCTCATGACCCTGAGATCAAGGCCTGAGCTGTGATCAAGAGTCAGATACATAACTGACTGAGCCCCCCAGGTACCTAGTAATTATCACACAATGAATTAAAATATGTCTAGTTTCAGAATATACATTCAGAAGTCATTCCTTATGTATAAAAAAAATCCATCCAGAAAAGTCATGATAAAAATTTATGGCTGATGCAAGAATATCTTTTATATCAAATTATATAATAAAGTGACAGCCTTAAAAATGGCAACAAGATGACACAAAAATGAAAAAAAATATTCATTAAAATAATGTTATCCTAAAGCAGTCTGACAAATGAAGATTTTCCAGAAATAGATGCTAAAGAATCAGTCAACTGTAGGGACGCCTGGGTGGCTCAGTTGGTTAAGCGTCTGCCTTCAGCTCAGGTCATGATCCCAGGGTCCTGGGATCCAGCCCTGCATTGGGCTCTCTGTTCAGCAGGGAGTCTGTTTCTCCCTCTCACTCTGCCCTTCCCTCTGCTCAGGCTCTCTCTCTAGCTTGCTTTCTCCCTCTCTCTCAAGTAAATAAATAAAATCTTAAAAAAAAAAAAAAAAAAAAAAAGAACCAGTTAACTGTAAAATACAGTTAAAATGGAGAGAAACAGGGGCACCTGGATGGCTCAGTCAGTAAGCGACTGACTCTTGATTTTGGCTCAGGTCATGATCTCAAAGTCCTGGCATCTAGCCCCATGGCCAGCTCCACACTCAGCAGGGAGTCTGCTTGAGGATTCTCTCTCTCCTCTCCCTCTATCCCTGCCCCTGCTAATGCGTGTGTTCTCTCTCTCTCTGAAATAAATAAATAGATCTTAAAAATAAAAAAAAAAAAAAAATGGAGGGAAACAGAAATGTGCATACAAAAATGCAACAGGATGGAAAACTGCCACAGTTGAGAAATGTGTTAAATTTGTAAGATCTAGAAATGGTACTAAAAACTCATAACAGTGGTCAATGGTTTACACATTATATTCAAATATGCATTATATACATATAAACTGGATAACCACTGGTGACTCAGTTCATATTCAACTTTGCTAAGTATTCCTTCTTTTTTTTTAAGATTACATTTATTTATTTATTTACTTATTTATTTATTTACAGGGTGCATGCAAGTGGGGGGAGGGGCAGAGGAGAGGGAGAGAGAGAATCTCAAGCAGACTCTGCACTGAGTGGGAGCCCCACTCGTGGCTCAATCTCACTACTCAACCCTAGCCGAAATCAAGAGTCAGGCATTTAACCAACTGAGCCACCCAGCTGCCCCTTTGCTAAGTAGTCTTAAAGAGACTTCATACACACACAAAAAGAATTCTAATCTTAATCCCAGCCAAGTTCACCCACCGGTCAGAAAAAACACCGTATAGCATTTGTACCAAACACAGGCTTTGTATGTGTCAAACGCACAGGTTCAGCACAAAAGACAGATATGCTGTGTGTGAGAGAAAGTGAAGTCTATTTGCAGCATATCACACAGCACAGTCACGATATAATTCTTTAAAAAAAAATCAGGAAACTTCTATGGTCAAATCTCAGATCAAATTTGTCAATTAGTGACTTAGGGTAATCATATTGCCTCTGTAACAGACTTTTCAATCTATGATCTATAGACTACTTCACAGGATCTTTGGAGGATCAAATGATGTAATGCACATGAAAGAGTTCTGAAACAGTTAAAGAAATAAAGTTCAGTTCCTCCTCCTACACCAAGACCACCTCTGTTTACACTCTTTTCAGTTATCCAACTGCAATACCATTACCCATTCTAGGCCTGAAGAGCAAGAATTTTGATCTGATTGGTTAGAGTCTGAGAAAGGATTGAATCTATTTGATGATATCATCTGCTTTAAAATATGTGAACTAGGCACCTTTCACCCTCTCACTCACCACGTCTTACTTACATGCTCTTCATTTCTGACTTGATTTTGCTCCTCCCTTTAGCAAGCCAAAAAAAGGTAAGATCACAAATTCTAGATATGTGGTAGGGATCAGAGAATAGGAAGACACAATCTAGTGTTAACTCATTAGAATAAAGAGAAAACAGAAAAATTGTTCATAAATTTTATAATCAGAAAACATAGTATATTGTATTATTCTTCTGTGCAGATATATTTTTAAATTATATTAAATGATAATTTTGTTTTATGTCTCCAGCTAATAGTTGGAGTGATTTCTGCTTAAATAGTAACTTAAAATGTTCAGAGCCTTCATTCCATGTAATTATGTCACTATAGGTATATAGGTGTATTTCTTGGTAGTTAATTCTCATTCATGTTAAATATAAAAATACTAAATCTTTAAAAAAAAAAAAAAAGAAGAAGAAGAAGAAGAATACTAAATCTTGCCTGCTGCCTTTAGGAAAAAAATCAGATGGCATAGACATCTTCATCTATAAAATCCCTAATTATTCTGCTGTCTACTATGTCAATATTCTTTCAAGGAAAACTAAGATAAGTTTCTGCTGGATACAGATGCATGGGGGTAGAGTCTATGAGGAATACCAATACGGCTGGGAGTAAACTGGGATACTCTTAAGGATGCTCTTGTTGGAGACAACAAAAAAGCCGTATTACCTTACTGGCTGCTTTGGCTCAGCTCAGCATTCAATGTGAAACCCTCTTCTCATTCTACTCTCTAAGCTTTCTGTAGACTTAAATTACGAGAGGAGTCCCAAATCCAAAATTCCAGACCGAAACACTTAAACGATTATAACACAGGACAAACAAGCTCTTTCCAGCATTTTCAGCAGTGTATATCGCAGACATTTAAAAATCAGTCAATGGGGCGCCTGGGTGGCACAGCGGTTAAGCATCTGCCTTCAGCTCAGGGCGTGATCCCGGCGTTATGGAATCGAGCCCCACATCAGGCTCCTCCGCTATGAGCCTGCTTCTTCCTCTCCCACTCCCCCTGCTTGTGTTCCCTCTCTCGCTGGCTGTCTCTCTCTCTGTCAAATAAATAAATAAATAAATAAATAAATAAATAAATAAATAAAATCTTAAAAAATAAATAAATAAAATAAAAATAAAAATCAGTCAAGTCACAAATACTGTTTCATTCAAGCCTCAGAAATAAAATTTGCTCTGTTCCTACATTCCTGATTTCATTTAGTAACTCCACTAGCCATTCAATCAATCCAGAGAGCTAGACACCATCTTAGATAACTCTTTGTGTTTCACATCTTACATCAAAATAATAACAAAGTACTGCCAATTTTAGTTCCTAATTATACTTTGAAACCATTTCCTTCTTTTCATCCTTGTTCTGTTTCCTTACTTGAAGCTGGTACCACCTTTTATTGGACACAAATAGACGACCAGAGTGATCTTTCAAAAAGCATATTATTGATCATGGTTTTTCTTCTCAAAACCCTTAATTGACTATCAGCTTCAGAATAAAGACCAAATATTTAAAAGTAAGATATGACCCATTCATCATATTACTTGTCTTTAACTTCACAATTTTCCACTTTGCTTTTTTATATTCTTTTATGATCTATTATCTTTGCAAGTGCTATTTTAACACATCTTATAAACACTGAGTGCATACTATGTTTTAGGCAGTTTTAGGCATTGAGGGTACAAAATCAACAAAAGAGAATTAAACTTCCTGTTCTCCTACCACATTCATTTTAATCTTTCTGCTTGGGATGGCTTTTTTGCCAACATAGAAAATGTCTACATAAATTCCAAAATTCATCTTAATTCCCTGTGGACTTTATCTTCAGGAAGAGATATTTTCTTCTTTACTTTGCACGTATCACAACCGGTACAAGTTTGCATTATGACATGTATTACTTTGTTTCTGATACATCTGTCTCCTTCGCCAGAGTGTAAATTCTTTTGTGTCATTCACTGTGGGTTTGGTGACTAACCCACTGAATGTCTACTTTGTTGTTTATGCACAGAGTTTCTTCCATTAACATATTTGTTGATTTAAATCTTTACTTGAAATTTAGCGACGTCTGTATCAATTTCTAGGGCATTTACCCTTCGTCCCTTCTGTCATTATCATCATTATCGTGGACGCTGTGGTTAACTCTCCGACATTCATTCTAACCCCAGATGAAAAGTTTAGGTCCCTAAGCCAGTGACAGAAATCTCATCCTTCTTGCTGGGACGGTATGGGGAAGATTAGAACTAATCTGAACCAATGAAATGGGAGAAAAGACTTGGTTAGGGCTTCTATAGTAAAATGCACTTAAAGATGTAGTTTGTCATGCAAGATTCTGATCTCTCCTTTTCTCTTAGTATGTTTTTCTAGGTTAGAGATATTGCCTGAATGAATTTTAAAAACAAATGGAATTACACGACAAATGATATGTTTTGTCAATATAAGTTTGCTGTTTTTTAAAATCAATGCAGAAAAATCCTATCGGTTTAGAGGTAAGTAATTTACAAAGTGTGCCTTTTGTCCTGATTCCTTAGTGATTATTCTACCTTCTCTTTCTCTAGTTCCAGCCTCCTAAATTTCTCTTTTTAACACAATGTTGCTAATTATTAGTAAAACAGCACAGTGAGTGCATTGAATAGCTTGTATTCCTATGTATTTTTCCTCCGGTACATCAAGCATTGCTCCTCCTGCAGCCCTAGTGTTCTACATACTAAGCTCTGAGAGTATGGCTCCTCCTTCGCCGGAATACTTTCTGTGCATTAAATCATCTATTTGTTTAACAATTTGCAGACACATACGATTTCTTGTAGATGGAAAGATCCTTTCTTAAATATCCAGTAAATGCAGCTTTAGTGAAAAAAACTAAAATAAAAATTATGATAAAAATTAACTGAAGTTAACTGTGCAAGGATTATTACAGAGAGGGGGACAAAAAGTAATATGCTGAAGAACAGGGAATCTCCAAAATATATTTTGATCTATTGATGAAGAGACTGGTGATGATGAAGCCCACGGACATCAGTCACTCTCCTTCCTTCCTTTTCACCTGACCTAAAAGATCTCTATAGAAATTCATATTGTTAAATAATAGTTATTTTTCTATGAACAATTTGTATGATGCCTCTCCCCTTTATCTTTTAGATCATGATAGTTTCTGTAGGTGCTTCTTTTAAACCTGCTTCCATCAACTACCTTTAGGATATTTTTCCTTGTCTCGAATTCCTCTTTCCACTGCAGAACACTCTTGAATTCCCCTCTTCCACAGTACTTTCTCACTTGCCCTTCTAGGTTGCCATGCGGGGACATAGCAGAGGCACCTCTTTCCTCTATCTCCTAAAATTAGCTGTGAACCAACTCATCAATAGTATAAAATTACTGCTTTCAGCTACTGGTTGGTCTCAGGGGTCCCAGGAGATTTTCTTGAGGTTCACACCAATGTTTTCTGGCTTCTTGAAAGAAGAGCTCTAAAACTGAGTGGAGAGGATGTGATAGCTGAGGACGGTGATGCATCAGCACGCCACCTCTAGGGCAACTCACCCTTCATTTTCTTCTAAAGGAAGAACAACTCACACCCTTCATTGTATCTCTGGATTCTTTTTCCCTATTTTTAGTAAGCATCTATAGTAAACCTAAGCAAGCTCATTGGTCCCAGGACTCACCCAGAAACATGAGCAAAGAAGCAGAAGGTGCTGGCAATTATGCCACACAGCTGTGAAAGAACTGTTGCTCCTCACACTGCATTTGCAAACACACTAGGCAAGGTTTCTCAAAGTGCCCCACGGTAGAAAGGGTATATTCTATGTCTACTGCATTAGAACCTTTGGGGATGGGAAAAGAAATCTGCTATTACAAATCATCAGTATCCTCAAGTGATTCTTTTGTACCTAAAGGTTAATTCGGGATTAAGCTTTGAGCTCATACCATTTTGTTTCTCTGAGGCAAGGTTGCAGTGAGCCAGTAGTATTGCCAGATATGGACACTCAGTAAGACAAAGAGACAAAACCAGTGCCAAGCAAAAGGTTGAAATGCCAGTAAAAGGTAGGATGAATGTCAAAACACAGTCCATATTTTAGAAACAGAGCAAAGAGCTGGCCTATGTCAGAATTTGGAGCTAGTAAACAAGACATAAAAAAGCCAGGAGAATAACTGTGAGAAACACATAGGTCACTCTACCTTTAAAAACCTACATGGTCAATGAAACTAAGAGTTGATTTTTTAAAAATGATTTTTTCCATTTGTATGTCTTTCAAAGAAGACATATAAATGGTATATGAAAAGATGTTCAATATCACTAATCATTAAAGAATTGCAAATCAAAACAGCAATGAGAGATCACCTCATACCTGCCAGCGTGGCTATTTAAAAACAAAACAAAAGGCAACAAGTGTTGGCAAGGATGTGGAGGAATTAGAACGCTTATACTGTTGGTGGCAACATACAAAGGTGCAGCCCTTGGAAAATAGTATAGCAGTTGCTCAAAATGTTAAAAATGGAACCACCCTATGATCCAACCACCCCATTTCTGAGTATTTGTCAAAAAACTGAAAATCGGAATCTCAAAGAGATATTAGCACTTTCCCATGTACATTGAAGTACTTATTATTCCCAACAGCAAAGATGGAGAAACAATCTTAATGTCCATTGATGGATGAATGGCTAAAAAATGCGGTACATACACACATGGCAATATTATTCAGCTTTTAAGAAGAAGGAAATTCCAGGGATGCCTGGATGGCTCAGTCAGTTGAGTGACCAACTCTTGATTTTAGCTCAGCTCATGATCTCAGGGTCCTGGGATCAAGCCCCCTGCCGGGCTCCACTGCTTGGGGATTCTCTCTCTCCCTCGTGCTCTGCCCCATCCCCATTCACACACATGCATGTACTCAATCTCTCTTTAAAATAAATAAATAAATCTTTTTTTTTTTTTTAAGATTTTAGCGGGGGGGGGGGTGAGGGGCAGAGGGAGAAGAAAACTCCCTGTCAAGCACAGAGCTGATGCGGGGCCTCAATCCCAGGACCCTGGGATCATGACCTGAGCTGAAGGCAGATGCTTAACTGATGGAGCCACCCAGGAGCCCCTAAAAAAGTCTTTTTTTTTAAAAAAGTAAATTCCACAGTATGGGACAGCATGGACAAATCTTGAGGACATTATGCCAAGTGAAATAACCTGGTCACAGAAGGACAAATACTACATGATTCCACCTATATGAAGTATTTAAAATAGTCCAGGGCGCCTGGGTGGCACAGTGGTTAAGTGTCTGCCTTTGGCTCAGGGCGTGATCCTGGCGTTATGGGGTCGAGCCCCACATCAGGCTCCTCCACTGGGAGCCTACTTCTTCCTCTCCCACTCTCCCTACCTCTGTTTCCTCTCTCGCTGGCTGTCTCTATCTCTGTCAAATAAATAAATAAAATCTTTAAAAAAAAATAAATAAATAAAATAAAAATAAAATAGTCCAGTTCATAGAATTAAGAGTAGAATGATGGTTGCCAGGAGGGGACAGGGAAAGGGGGAGTTACTAATCCAAAGGCATAAAGTTTCAGTTAAGCGAGAGAAGTTGGAGAGATCTGTTGTACAACACTGTCCCTATGGCTAACAATACCGCATTACTCACTTAAAAATTTGTTAAAAGGGTGGAGCTCATGGCAAGTGTTGTTGCCACAACAAAATAAAACTTAAAAATAACTAAAAATTAAAAAAAAAATCACAGGGGGAAATAAGAAGATGAGGAAGGAGAATTTTAATGAGGACACAGCCCAGAGTAATTCTTTCAGAGATTTGTCTGAGCCACTGCATTTCTGTTAGGATAAGGTAACATGTTGACTGGTACTACTTTTCTGCCTTTGAAAGGTATAGCCAAACAAGTCAGCTATCTAACATCAGATCTAATAGTCAATGTGATGCTAATGTTTGAGAAATAATCCCCCAATCTGATGAAACTGTGGAAGTTTTCAAAGCAAAAAGTCTTCCTATCATCAACTTGCCTCCCTTTACAAATGTGATCGTAATCCAGCATGAATGCATTCTTTGTCCTGTTCCCAACCGCAAGCTGCCCTACTCAGATTTCTGACAATGTCACCAGTTACTCATTAGGCCTGCCGCAGTCATCTGACATTGACTAATATTTATTCCCTTAAGGTCTAGTAAGCAATTGTAATTCATTGAAATTCACGGTCATCTGTTTCATTTAAAGGTGCCTGTATCTCCAAGCTGCTCGGCCACCCTATTTAGTTCAAGTCAGGTCACTCACATTACATGCAATGGCTATTCGATTTTTTTCCCAAATCTCTTCAAATTTTCAAGCCTCTCTCTTTCTTACTCTGCCATCATCACTCAGCAGATTACCTTCCCAGACTTATGCGGAGAACACAGAAGGCATCAGACAAGAACTGCTTCCAGTGCTCAGACCCATAAACTTCCTTGCAACCCACCAACTCAGGAAATATTAAGAAGAATAAGATTGAATATCAAGTATTTTTGCAATATTTAACACCCTAATTTTACTTTTAAATTTGGCGGTATTTCCATACTCAGTTCCAATTTATAGTTGTGTTTCATAATCATTCACACATATGCTTTTAAGAGTTATATTTTTGTTAGCAAATGGTGGGCTATCTTTGAAAATCTTACAGTATAGTTCCGTACTTGGTGGAAACATTTAAATGTATTCCTTAGAAGAAAGATTTTATTCTTGTGATGACCGAGACTGCTAAAGTGATTCTCCAAATCAAAACCAGAAACTTCCCAGATCAGTTCTGGGAGGTGTGCTGAGCACGAAGGCCTGTGCCAGATATCTGTCCTGGAAGGTGTTGTGAACCCATTGTTTTTCAAGTGCACTATTTCTGTGATAAAGCAGCAGGATAATGCATAGCCTAGAGCTCTCCCAGGGTTTAATTTTATATAAATCTCATAAACAGTGAATTGAAATATGAGAATGGTGATCATTATTTTATACAATAGAGGCAGGGCATTGTTAGTTTTTGCAATCCGAGAGCTCTTCGGATGTAGTCTAGTTAAGAGCAATGACTTATGGGACACAGGCTGAGACATTAAACCATTAAAAAGACAGGGAACTACTGCGTTAGTTGGACTGGTTCATGAGTCGGTAGAACAGAAACAAAACCAGAGCCAAAGTTATCAGTCAATGCTGCTGTTCGACCTGGGTCAGGAACACTGGCTCAAAGACTGGGGAAGCTGTGACAGGGGCAAATCTCGAGTCAGGGTGAGAGGCCAAGTCATTCCAAAGAAGTCTAGTTTCTTCATATCACAGCAACGGCATTAGAAAGACTAAGGAAAGTCTCATTAATTTACCCAGTTGCTCAAAAATTCAGCTCCCTTTTATTCCAGCCAGAGCAATTAAGGAACATCAACACTTTGTTGGTAATAAAATTATTTAATGATGTTGCAAAAGGAATAGGGTTTTAGAGACCGCATTGATTATTTTAAAAGGCCCATTACTAAGCAGTAATCACTTCTGAGAACTCCAATAAACTGGTCTGAAATTCCTCTTTCTCCAAAATGCCACCAGCCCAATACTGGCATTTTCATTAGTTATAAAACTTTAATTTTAATTTGTCAATGATTTCATAGGATAATAAGCAGTCTCTTTTATTATTATTATTAGTATCATTATTATTATTCTCTAAGCTTTTAGGTGTATACCAAAACTCCTTCAAAGAGGATAGCCTTCTGGATAGCATGAGAGAGAGGAGGCGAAGTAAGTTGTACATCCTCTTTGAAGCTGACCTGCAATGTCCTTTCCGCTTCACTGGCTCCCCTACCACAACTGCAATTGCACCGTTGGTGCCTAAGCACAAATACTGAGTCTTGGGAGGGTGTGGGTGACATACTGGTACAATACTGTGGGACAACATGCAGCCACCACTTGAGAGGAAGCAGAGTCCGAGAAGAAACTAGGAATGGCCTACGATAAGGAGACAGAGGGCTTATTCATTGAAAGAGGCTGACGACGTAGAGACTAGAGAACGTGGTACAGGTCTGCTAATACACAGCATATAAAGGCAGCTCCAAGAGCTCCACGGGAAGAACTGGGAGGGATGCCAAGGGGGCCTAGAAATCATCGGAAAAACACTGGTCAGCCTGTGGAGGAAGGTGTGCGTGAGAACAGATGATCAGGAAAATGTATGCTTGTACTAAAGGCTAGACAGAAATAAGGAACTACTTAACTGTCTTAATTTCCAAGCAGCACTAGGCAGTGAAGTCTAATGAGGCTGCTCAAAAACTCTTGTTAGGACCCTGACGTGATGTCTTCTCAGACTGCTGTTGGGAAGGGATTATTTCGCTGCAGTGTTTACGGCATCTGTGGCAGTTTATAGTGCAGCGAGAGACCATCTGTAGCCTCCTGCACCAATCCAGCCTTGAAGTGATACCTGAACAGAAGGCTGAGGAGCGAATTAATTCACTACAGGAATTCACCCTTCAGTGGACCTTAGTGGCTGCTACAGTGAGAAATCTGCATATTGCGTCTGAAATTACTTTTGAAGAGTTTTGGTTTTGTTTTTGTTTGGTTGGTTTCGGCGTGCATTTCACCCAAGCCTACTCTTCCTTCTATTATTCCATATTTATGAAATCTCTGCTCCCAGATGAACCATTTGACTATAACATCCATGCTCTAGGAATTCTTCCTCTTTTGACTCCACCATGTTACACCGTACACATGTGGTTCCTGCTCATATTTTGCTCTTCCTTTAAGATCCAGCTTAGGGGCGCCTGCGTAGTACAGTCGTTAAGCGTCTGCCTTCGGCTCAGGGCGTGATCCCGGCGTTTCCGCATCGAGTCCCGCATCGGGCTCCTCCGCTGGGAGCCTGCTTCTCCCTCTCCCACTCCCCCTGCTGTGTTCCCTCTCTCGCTGGCTGTCTCTCTGTCAAATAAATAAATAAAATCTTAAAAAAAAAAAAAAAAAAGATCCAGCTTAAACTCTACAAAGTCTAAGAGGGTCTGTCCTTGGAGCTTTGCTCTCATGTGTCCAACCACTGGCGCCATCTATTGTCCGATGTGGGAATAAATCTCTTGGTTAGTGGAAATAAATCTCACTACCTGTTGCCTTGAATTCTCACTAAAACCATGCATTAAAATGTATTTTCCTACAAAAATTTTGTTATCTCAAGTAGATGATAATCTCAACGGACAAATGAATGCTCTGTTCCTCTTTTTTCCTATAGGACCAACCACAGAATATTTATAACTGATAAGTGTTAGATCTAGAGTTTAATTTTATTCTAATGTTGATGTGTATTTAAATATATGGCAATCTCCATTACACAAAATTTTTTAATATTTTACTTAATCCTTAAATATTTAAAGACACATATATATTAAGAAACTATTGGAACAGTGAAAATTATTGTTGAATTTATATTTAAATATAATGCAAAATTATCAATCCACATTCTTTCATTTAAACACAACTTCATGATTACCTGTGATACGGCACAGTGAAATGCATGATGAATGAGAACCGTTACACAGAACTGGTAGACTTCTGACCTAATCTCACTTCACTGCAGAGTTGTTCCCTTATTCTACCTTTGGAAATGGGCATATATTCCTATCTGACATCAAGAAATAAAACCCATCACAAACAGAATTCTTATTCCCCATGAACTGATGCAAAGCAGCTTACTTCTAATGGTTGCAATGCATCATAAATTCAAAATAAATTAGTGGCCATTAAGCCACAGGCTCCTCATCATTCGTATTACAAATGAAGCTTAGACATCAGGCATTACTGGAACCACCTTTCATCTGAAGAGTGATATTGATATTCTCCGTCAGAGCACATTAAAATGATCCCATGAAATACACTGACTTCAGGAAGGATCTAGCATGTTACGCTTGTGATGAGAATATCATTTAGGTTTCCTAGTAGCAAAACGCATTTCTTCCATTACAAAACTATGTTTTTGAGGTAGTAATTAAATATGCCTCAAATCAAAACGACTTTTTCAGGAACCTCATAGTGGTATACTATTTATATCTTAGATGTTTGCCACCTAAATCACAAAGCACACAGGGAGTGTTCAAAATATATTCATGAGCTATAAAAGACAATTTTGCTTCCATTCTTGTATCATGTTTTAAACTCTTTTCGAGATGATTTAATTATATAGGAAATGCACTGGGCTTTATTGTTGGTGTCACAGAAAAGGAAACTTCAAGCTGAATTTTTAAAAACTAGACAGTAATGCATGAATGTATGAATTTATAGCAATATTGGAGGACTTTTTAAAAATACGATTATAAACCTAATGAAACAACTTTCTTAACCTCTTCATAATTTTTCTTTGGAATATAACATTTGAACAGTATCTAATTACAAAAATAAAGAACTTCAATTATTTACATCCAAGTCCCCAAATCCACATTATCACCTATATAATCTTTTTTTTTAAAGATTTTATTTATTTATTTGAGAGAGAGCGAGAGTGAAAGAGAGAGCACAAGCAGGGGGAGGGACAGAGGAAGACGGAGAAGCAGACTCCCCACTGATCAGAGAACCTGATGTGGGGATTGATCCCAGGTCCTTGAGTTCATGACCTGAGCTGAAGGCAGACGCTTAACCGACTGAGCTGCTTAACCGACTGAGCCACCCAGGAGCCCCTCACCTATATAACCTTAAGGAGGTTTTAGGACTATTTGTGATTCTAACCTGAATTTCCCAGATAATTTTGTGGATTCCCTCTATAGCCAGAAAGTCAGGTTTGAATTGAGACAAGCCCCATCATCTTCACATCGAGACTACAAAGTAACCACTCAGATATGTTTGTTCACCTCCCAGATCGCTTGGGTCTCTCCTGTGTTGGCAACTTCAGGGATATTTTTCACATACTACTGAGAATGCACTGCATACTTTTGCAACAAAGATATTTTAAAAAGTGACCCCATATGTCAACTTTTATAGAAATCAGCTCTTAACACCCTCTCTTTTGCAAAGTTGGTGTTGGCAGAAGGGGGTGAGGAGGCCTAGAGCTGACCAGGCTAGCAGTCTAACTGGATCGGCTGGAGCACGCAGGCCCTTGAAAGGAGTGGATGGGGTGTGAATCACACATGAAGGGAGGAGTCAGTGTGGAATGTCGGTTCAACTTTTATGAAGTTCCTTACAAAGCAGCAGAAAAATATGAACCTTGGGTATTAGAGAAAATTAAGAAATAAGGGAAGAAAATGGTTGAAACCCCCAGAGAATGGCAAAAGATGAGCCAGTTAAAAGCCATCCACTAAGCTTTAGTCATGTAAGGCCTTCTTGCCTTCACATATTTGCTTCGGCTAATTTCCTGTAGAACCCAGGAAGATTCCAGAGCCATTACACTGTCCGACATAAGGACTAAACCATGCAATGTTTCAAAACATACTACACATTCATGAGGCTTTTCTGCACATATAAGTATAGTTGCATAGCACCTTCTCAGGGTATGAAGACCTTCACACTTTTATTTATTCCATTTGACTTCTCACAGCATTGGAATGCATGACTATCACTATTTCAGTGGTATAAATATCACCCCAGATTATTACTTTATAGGAGAAAAACGGATTCTCACATTGGTTCAAGGACTTGCCGGGAATCACAAAGCTCCCAGTGGTGGAGCTGAAGCTGGACCCTATGTCTTTACGTCTGGGTGGCATCATCATTACAAAATGCCGCGGTGTTATGGAATAACATTGGTTTACATTCTAGAACAGCAGCACTTAAGTCATTTTCAGAACGCTTTCCCCTTTGAGTGTGGGTCACGTGACCTCTGTAGGAGGAGCCAGGAGCCGCAGTATAACCACATTACAGATGAAGGAGTCAGGCTCAGAGAGCTCAGATGACTCGCATGAGGGTCACATGGCTAACAACTAGTGGAATAAAGACTGGAGTATGGTCTTTTTATATTAAATCCGAAGTGTTTAGAGAGCCAATGAACTCAAGGATTTGAAAAAGTAGAGATAAAAGTTAATGGGACTTGTATCTGGGACCCTTATCCCGCGAGCATACACTTCAAAGCATGAGCCAGGGGCCCCAAGGCTTGCTTTCCTGTAGACTAGTCCTGTGATCTTTCTCGAGTCATTTAGCCTTTCTGAACTGTAGTTCAGAAGTTCTGTAATCTAGAAAATGGTGAGCCTATCATTCCCCAAACTCATAAGGAGTTAAATATTCAAACGAGGTAATTCATGTTAAAGAATGCTATAAACTTTAAAATGCTACACAAATATAAAATATTACTGTCAATTTTGTCACTTAAGATTTCCCAAAAAATGTCTGAAGGGTAGTTTCTTACTTGATTCATAAGTTTTGAGTGAACGTAAGAATAAAATGTAAAAGACTAAACATGTTTGAGCGTGAATATTTTGCATATAATTTCACTTGTGGTATGCATCATTAACTGTTTATTACATAAAAGGAGCCAGACCAAGCCAAAAAAGAAGGCACTTGGGCATAAAGATATTTAGAACCTGTCCCGGGCAGATGTTTAATAAACGTGTTGGCTTTAGATTACATTTTCATGATTATTAATTTTATGGAGTGATATATTTTCCTCCCCTTTTGTTCCTAATCTCTTACAAAGCTCTCCACAGGTCTAGGGATATGCGTGGGGAGGCTGAATGGATAAACACTATTATGGAAAGCACAGGTGGTGAAGTGACTTGAGAATGTGAAAGCTCCTGAGATCTATGAAGACAGTCATATTTTAGTGGAATAGTACTAAACCATTCCATTCTGAAAAGCATGTATTTCAAGAGAGTTTCTGAGCACAAGAAAATGCCACCCGGAATCGGAATACATGTCAAAATAAATTAGGGAAAGAAAAAGTAAAATAGATGGACTTTGCCCAGATACTGAGGCAAAATGTTCTCTGTGATACGGCCACCAATCTAGTCCTCCTTAGCTAGGTCATTCCTTGTGTTTTTGGATGACCTCCCTTATTAAATAATACTGTTTCTGCTTTACCGATATTTTACACAGCTGCAGCTACCTAACAGTAAGTCCATAGATACTGACTGTTAACATATCTAATTCTCACACTAAAAATGTATTTATATACTGGCACAGGAAATAAGGGAAATTTTGGAAACACTAGGAGTTTATCATTTTAGGAGCTGCATTTTCTGGTAAGATCTAATTTTAGAGAACTCAATCTTCTAGAGCAGACTTAAGACTATTCCTGTGGATGGGCTTAGAAGATTAAGAATTCTTTCGCTAGACGGTGCTAACAGAGATGTGCCCAAGTAAGTGTCAGAGGAATTTTCCTTTGGTGTGAGGGATCCCCAAAGAACACTGACAGCAGTAAAAAAATGTGGTGGCAATAAGTGGTGAGGATACCTGCAAGATAAGGCATTGATAATTCCTGGCAGATCTTGAACTAATGATTGAGGACCTCTGTCCTGAAAATTCATTCTAGATTCTCACACGTGGTTGGGTCATAACTGACCTCTGTGTAGACACTTAAGAATCTTTTTGTAAATGTGAAAGATGGCAGGCCACCTACTACAACAAAAGTAAATCCTCAATAATTATCAATAATTTTATTTATTTGTTTGTTTGTTTATTTATTTTTAAAGATTTTATTTATTTGACAGAGAGCAAGTGCACAAGCAGGGGGAGTGGCAGAGGGAGAAGGAGAAGCAGGCTCTCCACTGAGAAGGGAGGCCAAAGCGGGACTTGATCCCAGGACCCTGGGATCATGATCTGAGCTGAAGGCAGATGCTTAATTGACTGAGCCACCCAGGTGCCCCAATTATCAATAATTTTAAAGAAATCCCTTTCTAGACCTAATTTTAACTTTTCCACAGAATCAGACAACTGGACAGCACTAGCTAGGTATCAAAGTCAGCTACACTGTCAGCAAGCTTTCAAACAGCTGTGTTTAGTTTTTCCTGAACTGTCATTCTGTCTTCAGATGCCTACTTTTGACCAAGTAACAACAACTTGGTCTAGGCAAAAAAAAAAAAAAAAAAAAAAAAAAAAAAAAAGAGAAGAAAGAAAGAAAGAAAGAAAGAAAGAAAGAAAGAGAAAGAAAGAAGCTAATCTGTTTACAAGGTAGGAATCTATCCACTTGTTGCTTGATTATTTTAAAAGCCACGAAAGCATATTTTAGTAAAACCTATCTATACTAGAATTTTGTTGTTAAAGTCGAACTTCTTGTGGAGAAAGATGAGTCATAAAAGCTTTGGATTTCACAAATAAAGAATTAAGACTATAACATTTATAATCGAAAGAGAGGAATGAAAAAGTTGAATGAAAAATGATATAGGAACTAGAAAGTGACATTTAATAGAGAAATAAAAAAGAGAGAGACAGAGTGAGGACACCATTTTTCTAGACAAATTACTTGTTTTTTTTCATAGAACACTTACATGAAGTAAGAAATAAGGAGATGATGAGAAAAACGAGAGGAAATACCCACCTGACCAGCCTGGTAATCATTATGGTGACATAATACCAACAGATTCTCTTACCGCCTATGGATTCTGTGAAATTGTGTAGATTTCAATGGTAAGCTCAATATTAAGAAGAAATGACTTTAAGAGGAAACGTGAATAACTATGAATTTAATTACACAACCACGCACAGACACAATTAATGAGAAAGTGTTGGATATCCAGTGACAATATATATGGGGCAGGACTTTCACTCAACTTAATGGTACCACTAATAATCTGGATAGAGAAGTATTTTCACAATTTTTAATTTACAAAAAACGAGTTCTAAGATGAAAGTTTAGACAAATTGAAAAAACAATTTCAGACAAATATCTACATAGAGCACCTATCTATTCGATATTTCCTTATTTCCGAAGTTGGTAGACTTTCAGGATTTCTAGGTTTCTATTTTCCTGTATAATAGAAAAAAGAAAAGTATACCACAATATATAGAAGTGTGTGTCCTTTCTGGGGGACACACGGCTGAATATCGTACTATAGGTGTCACAGTGTGACATTCATTATCTAGAACATTGTTTGATGACAGGGTTTTATTTTTTTTTTTTAAAGATTTTATTTATTTATTCGACAGAGATAGAGACAGCCAGCGAGAGAGGGAACACAAGCAGGGGGAGTGGGAGAGGAAGAAGCAGGCTCATAGCGGAGGAGCCTGATATGGGGCTCGATCCCATAAAGCCGGGATCACGCCCTGAGCCGAAGGCAGACGCTTAACCGCTATGCCACCCAGGTGCCCCTGATGACAGGGTTTTAATTTAGTCTCATAAACTCAAACACTAGTTTTGTCAGTAATCTGAGAGCATATCCAGGATCTCAAGGGCAAACTCAGATTGACCATTCGCCATCCTAGTTCAGCCACTGTCATTTACCAATAGACTGTTACATGCTGCTTAAAGAGCTGCTCAGAGCCATCAGGCTCCTACCCTGGTGCGTAAAGAAGAGAATATGCAATTAGTGTCACCGCATCACTAAAGGAAACGTGTAAGAGGAGAACTAGAACCGAGGGAGTGCCCATGCTCTTCCAGCTGGCCTGTTCCCATTGTGCTTTTCTACCTTTCTCCTGTGCACCATGGAGGTGCTTTGTCTGTGTGTGTTTCATTGTTTTAGCTTTTTTGAGTCTTGTGGCTGTTGCATCACTGTTTTATCCCACCCAGATACTTCAGGGCCAGGGCAGCATAAGTGTTCGCCTTGTTCTCTATCAAATTCTACACTCTCTCTCCATCTTTACCCTTTCTTTTATTTCCTTTATTAATCTTTGTGCTTCTTTAAAGCTATTTCCACCAGGTTACAGCACTCCCTCCAACCTCCTTCTTTCATTATTGATTGGCACCTGGGTCTAATCCCAATCATACTTTCAAGGCTGGCACATGGCTAAGGGTCTTTCTCTACCTCACTGCCAATCATCTATCTTAGGGACATCAATGTACGTGTGACTTCTCATTTTCTTGGGCTCCCCCAACCTGATCTTTTACCTTTGATTTTCTTTTTTATCACATTCTACCTCAATCATATACTAAAATAGTCGTAAGTTGGAATCTGTCATCAACCAAGATGGTTGACATTATTCTCCCCCCACAATTCAAATGCAAACGTCCCCCTCACCAACTTGGGCCATTCATTTTACTTGCTTTATGATTTCTAATAATCTAGCTTTCCCATTGTCTGAGATTTCACACACAACTCCCTCAGTCCTCAGACACCAATTCTCCCTTACCCCAGACCCACCTCCCTACAGCCAGCAGGTGGAGAGACCAGAGAAGTCATCGCCAGGGACTAACTCATCTTACTGGGACTACAATCCCGCTCTACCTAAACGTACACACTTATCCCTTCCCAATACAACATTTGTACTCACTCCATATTTTCAATGATCTTGCTAATATATTTGTAATATTCTTTATCAGTTAGGTAAGGTTCCTTCACGCTGGACAGTGTTCGGATTGATACTGACAAGTTTTGCCTCATGACACTCCTTTTGAATAACATTCTTACTTAGCTAAGTAATTGGATTTGGTATGATTACTACTGCAGCTTTGAGTTTCTTTCTTAATATTTAAGGTGACTTTGTATATCTTTATTCTGATGCACTTAAGCATTGGCCATAGGGCATAAATTACTGGACAATCTTATTTCCAAGCATTGTATCACATAAAATTCCTAACCTTTTCCAGAGATATAAGTAATGATTACTAGGTGGTAAGTGTTTGGAGGACTTGAATTGAGGGTGTTTAAGGACAGGAGCCAGAGGCACAGCACAACCCATATCGTCACAGCCAGCAGCCCTAACGGCCCAAAGATGGAGGATCCAAAACTGGCAGTCAGACCTCCTGGTGCCTGGTTCTGTATCCCGTTAATTTTCAATGCTATTGACTAACTTGCTCACTACCAGCAGAGTCATTAAAATCTAGTGGATCAGAAATTGGTTAGTAAGATTTCAGACTATATAATTTGTTATCCAAGGTCAGTAAGAAGAGTGACAAGGTTGTAGTAAACAATCTTTCTGTCAAAGTTCCTGAAATCTGTGTCTTCCCTTCCCTTCCTTTTCTCCCTTCCTTCCTTTTCATTCCTTTTTCTCTTTTAAAATGGAATGTCTACTTAAAAGCCATATACTTAGGGGTGCCTGGGTGGCACAGTCGTTAAGTGTCTGCCTTTGGCTCAGGGCGTGATCCCAGTGTTCCGGGATCGAGCCCCACATCATGCTCCTCCACTAGGAGCCTGCTTCTTTCTCTCCCACTCCCCCTGCTTGTGTTCCCTCTCTCGCTGGCTGTCTCTGTCAAATAAATAAATAAAATCTTTTAAAAAAAAGCCATATACTTAAACATCAACCAGTGTATACTTAAAAACTTTATTCTGTTTTCAGAACAGTTTAAAATATTGATGAAAAAAATACACATATTGGCTAACTGAAAAAAGTCATTCTTCATATTCCAAAGACCTATCTCAAAAGAGTTTCAAGTCACATTAATTTTCTCTATGAATGCCACTGGTATTCAGGGCTTTCTGGTAATCCATAGGTCCAAAGCAACTCAAATTAGCCGTATGTGCTCACTCCTTACTATAAATGAGATAACTTTAAACACAGTCAGGGGAAAATGAGTGTGAGGCTAAAAAATGCTTCTGAGCTCAACCCACTAACTGTTTTGATCCCTTCCTCATATCCCCAACTTGACTGGGATGGTTTAGGCCACACGCCTGTGGTCTGCAGAGACCACACGAACTGCAGTGCGGCAATTCGAATAACCTCTCTAAATAGAAAGACGTTATGTTTTGAATGGTGCCAAGTAAACTGTCAACACTCAAAAATAAATTACAATATTAAGATCATGTAGGAGGCAGTTCAGGGAGAAACAAGTGAAATGTCCAAAAGGTTTAGGGACTGATTTATGAGGGATGATTAAGAGAACAGAAAATAAGTAGCTTGGTCAAATCATACTGAGGAGGGCAATGAAATAACTGCTTATATCTTTTGAAAGGATCAAACGTGTTGAAAAGGAAAAGTATTTATTATTCACCAAGTAGGATAATAATAATACTCACTATATAGCTTGTGTTTCTTTAGTATAATTTCCAAAATACATCTCACATACCTCAGAGCGTAATTAAGCAGTACAGAAATTTTAAATCCATAAAACATTTTTTTTGTGGTGAAAATAATTTGAGGAAAGTTATTTCTAGTGGAAGACTGTTATGTACTATTTTTAATAGGAAGGATAAAGAACGACCTAACAAGGAGAAAGAATCCTGAAAGATGACTTCTGGAAGCCAGACACCAATGCCCTCATCCTACCACCGCTACTCGCTATGTGGCTTTCCAAAAACTCAGAACTTTCTTGGTCTGTTTTTATCCGTAAAATAAAGCAGCAGTAAAGTGGAGGAAAGTTTCTTTCACTTTGTAAAGGTCTATGAATGCATAAAATTATGAAGGGAAGTGTGAAATGTTTCTTTAAATAATATTAAATTATATGGAGTTGGAAGTAGATTCTAGTTGTTTAATAATAAACTATTCCAATAACATATGCTAAGAACCCACCAGCAACAGTCTATTTAGTTATGAATATAAGCAAATGATTAATTCCTGTATCTCTGTGATTCAATGGGGATGAGTTCTCAAGGGAAAAGTTCTTGAGGGAACAGTATTTCTGAAGATGTACTATTATTCTTTGGCACTGGAATATCAATAGCTATCATTTTTTTGGAATTGAATACATGGTAGGAAATATACTACACTTTGTGTGATTTATCTAATTAACTGGTATTTTCATAACTAAAAGTTTTCTATTATCACCTTCATTGCACGAGTAAGAGACTTATATGGGACTTTCTGTTGTTACTATACTCTTAAATGTAGAAATGCCATGTATATCTCAATTTTTTTAAATTATTCCTAAAATACAAAAGCACCGCCATTCTCTAATTATACTTTTAACGAAAATATTATGACACCATTAACTAGTTAACAACGTTGTGTGTAATTAAATTAGAATCACATTTATGTCTTAAATTCTTTGTAACTTGGCAAACACCTCAGACAGAAGCATCCAACGGGTTCCAGCAAGTCTACCATACGTTCTATCTTATAAAACACAACATGTATATACTTGGTAAATAACATATCAGATTAGCAACTCAATTATGATTCTTTTTTCATTGGCTATGGTTGGTATAAAAACCTGAAGACTAACCTCAAGAAAGATTTGAGATGTGGTTTTTAAAGGGTATTATTAATATTAATATTAGTTTTATTTAACAATTTTATTTTTTTTCTTTCCTTATAGATATACACACCTGAAAACTGATATTGAACTATGACAGTGAGCTCTGCTTTCAGGAGAGCTACCTGATACGTTCCCTGGCTGGTGTGAAAGGTGAAACAGCACCTTGCTTTACCAAATTAACAGTACTCTTTATTCTACTGTCACCTAATCCTCAGCAGTAGAATAAGAGAAGGACACAAAAGCTGTATTCCACTGAGGATCTATGAGATGCTGCCCTGCACCTGACAGTCTTTCAGACTTTTCTGCTTTAAAGTTGTCTTAGAGTGTATATGACAAGCTATGGAGCTGATGAGGTATTTCCGATATTAAAATCACATACATATGTTATAACTAAAAACATTATGTATACATACATCTTTTAATCTCTACAATTAGATTTTTCATTGTCAAAAACAAATGGACAAAACAAAAAAAAAAGAGACAAACCAAAAAGCAGACTATTAACTATAGAGAACAAACTGATGGCTACCAGAGGGGAGATGAGTTGGGGGGTGGGTGAAATTGGTGATGGGGATTAGGAGTACACGTATCACAGTGGGCACTGAATAATGTATAGAATTGCTGAATCACTATATTGTACACCTGAAACCAATATAACACTATGCTAAATATTTTGGAATTAAAATTTAAAACTTCATAAGAAAGGAGACTATTGAAAAAGATTCTGCATAGCAGACAGAACTTGACCATAATCTTTGAAAGTAAAATGAATCATTAGTTTATCTAAAAAAAATTTCCTTGTCGGCCTTTATAAACTGCATGCCTGTTTAAAAATGAAAAAAAGAATTTGTAAAATATTTACTAACTGTATGCAAGAAATTATTTATGTACATGGAAAGACCAATGGAAATAAAAAAGCAATGGAAACCGGGGAACAACAATCGAAAACAAGTAATTATTGTTTTAGAGCTTTGTAACAAAAAGTAGTTGAAGGATTTCCAAATTTATGATAGTATTCTCTGCATATTTACACTGTGACCTCATATTAGCACACAAAGTCCTATTATGCCACGCCCTGCACTCAAATATCCCATGTTTTCACATTTTATGTTCTAGGAAGGAACTAATTTCAAAGATGACCTCTGTGGTCCTTCTACTAAAATGCTGACTTTTTCTAAACAGTTCAAAGCCACTCTACCCACCAGGAAGTCTTATCATTCCCACTTCTACCAACTCTTCTTTTGACCATGAAGATTATTTTTTTATTTCTTTTCTCCCATAGCTGTTCATATCTCTGACTTTAAAATTATCACATAGATTTAAAATTTTTTACTTCTTTTTCTTCCCAACTGGATAAAACTCCTGGTAGGGACCATATCTTTTTTGTCTTTGGACATCAATATCTACCAAAGGAGGAGCTCAATATATGTTTATTAAATAAAAGAAAAAAAAATCTCAATGAAGGACTTTAGGTTCTGAAAAAGTAAGTGACCATGAAAAATCATTTATACCAGTAGAGACCTAGCTTTTCATAGCTTATTTTATGATTGTTACAAAAATTTTGATAATGGTCCATTTGTTTTTTCCTTTTTAACATTAAGCACCTATTATGTGCTAAGGCTTATCTACCCATTGGGGATCCAAAAGGGAGCGAAACAGGGAAAAAAGTCCTTGCTTCCATGAGATTTACATTCCACTTTGGGGCTGAAAGTTTACCTTCTGAACCTGCACTTCCCACAATGGGAGCCATTAGCCAAGCTTCTAAAATTTAAATTAAAAGGAAATGAAAAAAAAATTTTAGTTCCTTTCTCAAACTAACTTGGAAGGGTTCAATAGCCACATGTGACAAAGTGGGTAACATTTATTGGACAATCAGATTTACAGAACATCTCTATCATCACAGAAAGTTCTATAGGGCAGTTAACATTCTAGTAAGAATGAAATAATGGATAGTGATAAATGATACAGATGGGGAAAATGATGCAAGAAAAGAGGACAGAATTGGGTAGATACAGTGTTGAAACTTCAGATAGGCTAGTTCTAGAAGACCTCTTTCGGAAGGTGAGTTTCGAGTAAAGACCTGAAAGAAGTGGGGGTATGGGGGTAGTCATTTATAAATTCAAGGGAATATCATTCCAATAAAGGCAAGAATAAGTACGAGCCCCTGAGGTGAAAGCATGGCTGGCATATTCTAGAAACAGCAGGTGGGCGATACAGCTAGAGCAGAGTGAGCAAGAATAATAGGGTCAGGGAAGTAATGGGGGATGGCAAACAGTCCAAATGAGATGGGAAGCCTCAGGTACATTTGCAAAGAGGAAAGAAAAGATTGGACTTAGGTTACAGGAGGATTTCACTAGCAGCTATATACAGAAACAGGGACACCAGATAACAGGCTACAGTAAATATCTAGACTACGAAGAATAGTGTCTTGAACCACGTAACAGCCGCAGAAGTGATGAAGAGTGATCAAATTTTGGATTTATTTTGGAGGTAGAACCAAAAGATGTGCTAATCGGAGTTGCGAGAATGAGAGAGAAAGAGAGAAATCAAGAAACATTCCTATGTTTTTGGTCTGATCAGTTGCTTGGGGGGAGAATTTCAGGAGATCAATTTTAGATAGGTTCAGTTAGGGAAAGCTACTAAGCATTTGAGTGGAAATGTTGAAAGAATGCTTTATATGCAGGTCTAGAGTTCAGGAGAGATTAGGACTGGAGATAAAATTTGAAAGGCATCAACTTATCAATAATAGCTACAGTCATACAGAAGTACAAGTCACCTATGGAGCAAATATATACAGAAAAGAAATCCAAGAGGCTGTATCTTCAATGCTGAGAGCTTAAGGAAATAAAGAAACACTGGAAACAAACACTAAGAAGGCAGGGCTAACAGCATCAGAAGAAAAAACATGTGTGGTCTTTTACAAGTAAAATTAAGAAAGTGTTTGATGATAGAGAGAATGAACAGCTACTATGTCAAATGCTGCTGAAAGGTCAGTATGATGGAAACTGAGAAATGACTAAGCAGCAGTCATGGGAGATCTTGAAAACAGCAATTTCAGATAAGTGGTGGGAGCAAACATCTAACTGGAATGGGGTAAAGAGACCGAGAAAAGAGAAATCAGAGATACTAAATATAGCAATGTTTTCAAGAAGTTTTGCTTAAAAGGAAGGAAATACGTAAGGTTGTAGCTGACAGGAAATATGGGTCTAGAGAATGTTTTTTATTTATCTTGTTTTGTTTTTCCCCAGTTGGAAGATAAAATATCATGTTTATATGGCACGGGAATAATTCTGTTGTAAGGGGAACTATTGCTAATGAAGGAGCGAGAAGGTACGTTTGCAAGAGGAAATGTCTTGCAGCAGGTGAGCAGTAAAAGATGAAATGTATGAATAAAGGGACGGGCCTCAGCTAGGATACAGACAGTACAGGAGAGAATGTGAGGTAGATAGGTCCAGATGTACACAGGTGAGATTAAGAAGGAAAGGATGAGATATAACGGTAAGAATTCTTATATCACTAAAACAGGAAAAAAAAAAGTTAACAGAAATATGAGCTTTAACACCAGACAGACCAAGGTATGAGTCCTGTTTCCATTATCTCCTTTAAAGAGCAACATGCTATCTTATTCTTAATAAATTCACAATTCAACAAAAACAGTAAGAATGGGTTAAGAATATATACTAAACCACTTTATTTCCATTTATAAGTAGAAATATTCATGAATTTATCTCAACTTTGATTCTGTTAAAAATTTGGTCTAATTCATTTTTTCTGGGGACCATAAATTCTACTGGATCATCATTCCCTTATATAATAAAAATTATCTTTTTCAGTCTTCTCTTGGTCCCTACATTTTCTTCCTCTCTCACTACGATTCCAATAGTGTAGAATTTAGTTAACACATCTATTCACATAGTCCCTACCCTTCATAACTTCATATTGTTTTATTATATCTCTTCTTAGACTTGGTATTTCCACTGTGTAAAGATAAAATCTGATTGCCTGTCTTGATAGAAAAGGATTCTCCATTTCAAAAACAAATACACACTCACAAATATGTGTTTCTGATCATTTTAGTTTCTCTGTTTCAAATTTTCTCCGGCTGCATTATGTTATTTGTATGGTGCTCATTGTCTGCATACACTGTGTTAAAATCTGTTCAAACACAATGCACAGCCATTCACAGCAGAAGGTGATAAAGCACAATGGCTTCGCTGTTGTTATGATGGATTCTGCAACTCATGCACTTTCACATCAGATAGCTTTTCTCAGTCTAGTGCATTGAAATAGACAAGGGGGGGGGAAGAAACCTAGAAGACAGAACATAAATCTGGTCTAAAGGTTAAATCATCTAATTTAGACAATGTCTAGAAGAAAGATAAGCAAAAGGTGGTCAAAGTAAGAGAAAGATGGATCTTTCCCCCCCTATTTTTGTAATTTTTTTGTAGGTGGACATCTAAGGCAAAATTGGCATTATCACATGAGACTTTCTTTTCTTCTTAATCCATTTTTCCTAGTTTCCACACTGGAGGTGCTGTCCAGGTCTTTGTATAATTTTGAATTTTCAAAACAGCTTAAAACATTTCAGTGTTAGAACATTACCTTAACAACACATAGGTTTAGATGGTGAGATATGTTTGCTCAGATAACCACACTGTTCTTCCTTATTGTGTGTAATTAGGTGAGATGAAGCTCACCAACAGAGAGTTTGGAAATATACTCATGAAAAGCAGCATGGATTTTTTATTTATAAGGAACTGAAGCTGAGAAGTATTAAGTAACTTGCCAGAGCTACTCAGCTAGTATGGGGCAGCCCTGGAATCTGAATGTAGCCAAATTCAAGTCTTGGGTGGCTCAGTCGGTTGAACTTCCGACTCTTGATTTCGGCTCAGGTCATGATCTCAGGGTCCTTGAGCTTGAGCCATGCATGGGGCTCCACGCTGGGCATGGAGTCTGTTTAAGATTCTCTTGACCCCCTGCCCTTGCGTTTTCTCTCTCTCTCTCTTAAAGAAAAAACATGAACAGTTACAGTTGGAAGGTCATGAATAACTATCATTGCAGGCAAAACTAATATCCAAATTAAGCTAATCTAATTTAGGCCTATTATATTCATTCAATGGTAAAGAAATATTTATGACCTGGCTAAAGCAACAAAAAAGTATTGTCTGAAACCAAACAGAAACTTGGATTCTTTGAGACGTGTTTTTCTGCTGTTACCACTGACCCCTAAGGGAGAATGAATGAATGCTGAAGATAGAGAAAGCAGATCGCATTGCTGTTTTCAATTTTGATTCTTTACAAGTAGAGAGGAAAAATACCTATATCTAATTACTCAACATTAACTGATGTTTCATTCATTAAACCTAAGAGAATACAATGATTCAAAAAGACAAAATAAGAGGTCACAAATATGAACTTAAAATATGAAGTGATTAAAACTGTCCTCCTTTTTTCTCCCATAGACTTATTTTGGAATATCAATAATGTACGTGGGGGATGGAGAAGGCTGTTTTCCTGGGGACTGTGGTTTTGCAAGCACTTAACAGATTGCCTCAAGCTTCTAGTTCAGTTGTGTTTGAACTAAGATGGAAGCCAACTTTAAGGAGCAGAGGTTATGCTGCCATTGAAAAGTTTATCCAGCTTCTAAAACACATCGTGCTTAATTTAAGGAACACCTCCAAGTAATATTTTTGCCACAACATAAAGGTACTTAATATCCTTTCTTGTGTGAAGGAGTGTTCATGAGAGAGGCTCATCATTCATTTTATCGGAGTTAATTCCTTGAACTTGTTTTTCTTTATCTGAGAAGGAAAAATTAACTCTACATGGATATTTTACATATATTTTAAACTAACTGTGAAATACTTGTCTTACCCAAGCAGCATTTGGAAGGTTAATGAAAGCCTCTATGTGTTCAAGAGCACTCTAAGTAAGGTTATTAAAATTCAACCCTTTGCATATTTCTGGTAGAGGGGGAAAAAAGTTTGTCCCAGACAACAAGGGCATGGAATACAGAGAAGCTTTGAAAAGTTTCTCAATCTCTAGATTAATGTCCACGATTTGGAGGATGATAGAAATCTGTACCATTGAGACAGACCTCTGTTTCAATGTTTCTGTAGCCCTGTTCTTGCCCAAAAGTCAAATATCCAATTGTCTGTTCTTCGTGCCACATGGATTTCACAATCGGCATTTCCACAGCACATAACCACTTCATCTTCCCACGAGTATCATGACAGTTTACACCAGTTGAGATAAAATCTCCAACATTTTTAACTTACTCTCTGAATTTTTCTCCTAATTAACAGGATGTTAATTAATATTAAAATGGTACTTTAAAGCTTTGGGTATCTAGAAGATTCTTATACTTTCTATATCAATGTAAGTCATGGTTATGAACATTGAATCACCTGGAGGAAGTTTGGAAAATCTAAACAAAACTCCAAATCACAAACACACACATTTCTCCCTTTAGTCCCCTTTGTTCATGATCCATATTTCATTCGTATCCTTGTGTCCAGATTCTTTGTTTAGTTATCCTCTGAAAAGAACAGAAGAATCTGAAGTAGATCAGAATTCTATCTCCTGGGCTTAGTCCTTTTCAGCCTTCCAGTAACATACACGGATTCCTGGGGTGCTGAGAAAATGTACAGGTTGCTTCCATTTGGTCCCTTGAATGAATCTCTAATCCAATCACCGACTGCATGAGTTGGTGAGGCCAAAGAAGAACAATGCGAACCAAGAAAATGCTACAATCGTCAAACATTCCCAGACTTTGCAGAACACATGCCAATCAGAATCATTCAGGGCTACAGAGCACCACCTTAGCATCGGTCCTCAAAAATCTACCAAAGCTTCCATAGCAGTTCTCCAAAGGCTTAGACGTAATGCCCTTCTACTGATGATAATGATTCTAGGTGTAATTATGATTATTTTAATAGCTTGAGAAAGATGTATTCCTTCAGGAGAACTTTGGTAAAATCTAGAGTTATAATCAATGCATACCTAACAAATGCTAATGTAAATAAAACAACTGTAATAAAACATTGGGTAACTCCAAATCATTTCGTACAGCATGGGAAACAGCAATTCTATCAGAGAAAGTCCACGGGTAGGGTGCATCCTCCTTATCTTCAGATTCTATATTTAAACAAACAGGCCTACTCACTAAAATTTATTTGTAACTCCCAAATCAATACTTGCAGTGCTTTCATGGTCATCGCCAGAGATGTGCAGAGTGGGGAAAAACTGAAACCTCCTGCCATGCAAGTTCCCAAGGTCAAGCAAGGTGACACTGCCTTTCTCATAATGTAAACAAGTGTCCTTGTCCCTATTAAATGTGCCATGTTTTCCACTTTTGTACTTTTTGTTGATGATTTTGCTGTTTAAAAATGGTCTTACAGCCTAAGGCCTTAAGTACGGGCTAGTGTTACTAAGCACAAGAAGGCTGTGTTGAGCCTTATGGAGAAAATATATATGTTATATAAGCTTTATTTAGGCATGCATTACACTGCTGTTGCTGTGAGTTCAATATTAATGAATCAACTATTAAATGAGATGTCTTTGAGCAGAAACACACATAAAACAAGGTTATATATCGATCAGTTGATGAAAATAGAACCATGGGCTCAGAGGAACCTAACCTTGTATTTTCCCTAGGAGCAGGAGTTCAATACTCACTGATTCAGTGTCTGCTGCAATTTCATAAAACATAACTAATGTGAATAATGAGACTCAACTGCATTTTAACACATTCAGAATTATGACCCTAAGATAGAACAAACACAGGGAGAGTGCCCAGAGTGCCGACATTGGTATTCTAGATGGCCATCTTCTTTGTGTCTGCACAGGCACAAAATATGTTACCCAGGATAATTTCAGTAGATTTTAGGCCATCAACTACACTTCTCTCCATCTTTTCATCATATGTCCATCACCTTCACTTCCTTTGGGCTGCTAGGGCTCTCCATGGCCTTTCCCCCTTTAGGGCTTTCACTTATACTATTTGCTCTGCTCCAAATACTTTCCTTCCTTTCATTACCCCTTCATCCTCATCTTTGGGGGCACCTGGGTGGTTCGGTCGGTTAAGCGTCTGCCTTCGGCTCAGGTCATGATCCTGGGGGTCCTGAGATTGAGTCCCTGCATCAGGCTCCCTGCCTAACAGGGAGTCTGCTTCTCCTTCTCTCTGCTGCTCCCCCTGCTTGTTCTCTCTCTCTCTCTCTGCCAAATAAATATATAAAATCTTTAAAAAAAAAAAAAAAAACACTTCATCCTCATCTTTCAAGTTCAGCTCAAAAACAATATTTCCTGATCATATGCTTATGAGAATTCTTTTTTTTCATATAAATTCTATTTGTTTCTTTTCTACACAGTTTCATGGAAACTACTGTGCTTCCTTACTCATATATTTGAAAACTGCAATTAAATATATAAAATTTATTATCCAGGGGCGCCTGGGTGGCACAGTCATTAAGCGTCTGCCTTCGGCTCAGGGCGTGATCCCAGAGCAGAGTTTCCTCTGCTCAGAGCCTGCTTCTTCCTCTCCCACTCCCCCTGCTTGTGTTCCCTCTCTCACTGGCTGTCTCTCTCTGTCAAATAAATAAATAAAATCTTTAAAAAAAAAATAAAAAATAAAAAATAAAATTTATTATCCAGTAAGCACAGCCTGTGTCTGATGGCTCTGTGTGACTTCCCTGAGCCAAGCCAGTACTCTGCCCATTGTTCATGCCCAGTGTATATCTGTAGAATAAATAAATGATGAATCAAATTATATAGGGTCTTCTCCCTAGTTATGACACTGGATTACCCACATATCCCCACCTCTGATGATCACAAACAAATACTTGTATGCTACCTGGGCTGACCCAGTGTCTCTGTCACAGACAGCGGCCTTGTCTTAAGGTCAGATCTATGAGCCCCATATGTGCATATCTATTTTTAATCAGCTAAGTAAATACTTACATAAGAACAGCCATCTAGATTAATCATTCAAAAACCTCTCTGGATAGTGCAATTACTCTGCCAAAGTCACTAATGTCATAAGAAGAAAGAAAAGAAAAGAAAAGAAAAGAAAAGAAAAGAAAAGAAAAGAAAAGAAAAAAAGAAAAGAAAGAAAAGAAAAGAAAGGAAAAGAGAACGAAAAAGAAAAGAAAAAAAAAGAAAGAAAAGGCCAGGCAAGGCAAGAAAAGGAAAGAAATCAAATGGTATTTCAAAATCTCTGCCATAATCCATCAAACTTGAGTCACTCACAGCATATGAAAAAATGAAATTTAATTACTATTTTATAAGGTCCTTTTAAAATAGTTAATTGAAAAAAAACCTGTTGCATATTCTCAATCCTAATATAAATGCTGTTTGAGAGGGCATAGAATGGTTCCTTGCTTTGAAATAAATATTCACAGAAATAGTCTTCAAATTAATCAGTGTAGTTCAGGAAAGCATTTCCTGCTAGACCTCACTAGGACCTTTCAGGAACTTCACCTCACAAGTATCTATCACATACCCTATACTACTTAAAGAACACACTCAGTGAGGACGGACAGTAGTTCACAAAATATTAAGGAAGATTAAAAAAAAAAAAAAGTCCAAAGCTGCCTATATTAGTCTGCTTGCATTACCATAACAAAATATACTAGCCGAGGCATCTTAAACAACAAACATTTATTTCTCACAGTTCTGGGGGCTGGAAGTCCAAGGCCAAGGTGTCAATTTGATTCCTGGCGAGACTGCCCCTCTTGCTGTGCATTCCTACTGCCTTTGCTTCGGGTGTACGAAAATGCAGAGAGAGCTATCTCCCTTCCTCTTCTTATAAAGCCCCCAACCCTACTAGAGTAGGACCTCACCCCGTGACCTCATTTAACCTTAATTCCTAAAACCCTGCATCCAAATACAGCATTTGAATTTGAGATTTGGTGGGGAGACACTGCCTGAATCACGCTGCGAAGCTGATTGCTCCGGTAGGCCCGGCACCGCGCTCCCCATGGCGGCAGGCTCTGTAGCCTCTACCACAAATCCCACTGACTCCCAACAGTGACGCCTCTTTTACGCTCCTTCTGGATCACGGATTAGCTGTAACCACCTCACCCGAATGTATTCCTTGAGGCATCTGTTCCTTCCTGTCAGTAGTTTCTGGCCTTATAACACTAGGTTGATGGGGCCTGGGTGTACGAGGTGCAAGGAATTCTGAAAAAGTGAATTTCTGGCTTTTTACTTGGGAAGGCAGGAAATCATGAAGTTGGGAATCCTCTAACATAGGAAGGATTTCAACAGTACATGAGAGCCCGAAAGAATGACAAATGTCCACTCCACTACCTGGATAGCAGGAGGCATGGGGAAATGCCACAGCAAATATATGAGTAAACGCCATGGAATTTCTTTTAGAACTGAGTATTGACCTATTTATCTCTTAGATTACCCTCTGTTTAAAAATCTTACTGGCACAGGTTGTTCTAATCAGACTTACTATCGTCCTTGTACCTGATCTGTGGTTTCATTTTATAATGGCTAATATCAAGACCAACAACAACGACAGGCAAAACTCCATGAATCAAACACGAAACATCCCTAGGCATGAAACTCGGTGCTTAATATACATTGTAATCATTCGTCCGTAACAATGACTCTGAGCAGCAGATACCATATATACACACACATATTTTTTCTATGATTTTACAGATGAGGAAAATGAAGATCCAAGGTCAAATGGGTGGCCCAAGCCACAAAGTCGCAAGTCCACATTTTATATCTGTTATTCTGGAGCTCATTATTTTAATGACAATGCTTTCCTGCCTCTCACTGCACTATTAAACCATCAATAAACCCTCCTGAGATCCCAGGATTTTCCATATCTGAGCTCCACTCAAGGGGCCAACTCTTGTAAGTGCAACTAAATCCTCTAGATAACTACTAAGTTTTACATTTCATTATGTGATTGTTTCTAAATAAAGAATATGCATTTCGACATATATCTAACCAGCTCCTTAACTACAAAGAAACTATCTAAACATCAAGTGACCCATGAGTGATTAGTAAAAAAGCAACATGTGGCTTTATTCTCAGGAAATTATAGATTCGTTTACTTTTAAAATAGTAAAGTAGTGAGCACTGATTGTGCCGTCTCTTCACATACTTTCCCTCTTCTGGGGAGAATGTCATCCTTCTATTAGGGAATTGCTCCTTTCCTATCCCAAGTATATAGTTCCACTCCGGCTGCCATTGCCAGCCCCCCATTCACCCACTGCCTGTAGGGGCTGATGCAAAGTAGGCCAAATCCTAGCCATCTTCCCTAGCATTTGTCAGATTATAACTTAGGGAAGAGGGGCAGTCTCATGTCCAATTTGACACTGAGATGCTGGCAATCATCTTCCCTCTGTCAGGGGAAGTATACCAAAATAAATAAACAAAGCTGCCTCACTGTGAGAAGCAGAGGAGAGAGGAGACAGAGCAACGTGAGAGACAGAAGTCAGGGTAGCTGGTGAACCTGGAAGCCTGGTACCTCTCTGCTGCTTCTCATTTGTACATAGGAACATTTCTCTTTAGACTCAGGTTTCTGTCATTTGCAACCGAAACACATTTGCATGGAATATGTAATAATGCAATAACATATGTTAGAGGAATTTAAGTCCAAAATCAGGAAAGATATTCTTACCAGGCCATAAGTTAATAAGCAGGTTCTTTTTATACATTGGTAAGGAAAACATTCACTGTCCAAAGAACACCTATCAAAAATGATTTAAATAAAGTTTCTTACATTTTTTGTTCTGCTGAAAATAAAATTTAGCAATAATCCAATATTATTTGAATTATCAGCTCTCTGTAGGGACAGCATCTCCTGAATAAGGTTACGACTAAGCATACTCAAGATCTGCCCTTGATCCAGGCCTCCTTCCATTCCTGTCTTAGAAGGGACACAGAGACATTTAATCATAGAAAGCTCCACAGGCATGATTTGATCCCTATTTCTGTGCCTTGAAGTGCAAGTGCCTGCCTCTCATTTATCCCCGTGAAAACTGGCAATTTCAATTTCATTTGAGACACTGAAAGCTTCCTCTTCTCTACCAGAGTTCTGAAGTAGCCCATGCACAAACCTTCTCATGTTCTCATGACATGAGCTAAATGACTGAAGACATTGCATAGTCTGTTCTAGCCGGCGCTCACAATTTACATAATTTATAATGTAATTACACAGTAATCTAAGCCTTTATGTCTGTATTGATCTGTATAATACAGGTTTTTCTGTACAACTAACTACAGAGGCTTAATCGAGATTTCTTCCGTAATTATTCAAACTATCCAGTGGGTCAAGGATCATCCCCTTGCAGCCAGGTCATATGAAACAAGATTGCTGCCAGGAGAGGAGGAAAAAGGAAGATGCACCCCAGCTGGAATTCTTTAGTCCAGGTGTCCCGCGATGACATATATCCTTCTACTCTCATTTCATTGCTCAGAACTAATCACTTGGTCTCCATCTGCGTGTAGGGAAGTTGGAAAATATATAGGAGCGCATGAATATACAGTGAGCAAAATGATTTCTGCCACACTATACCATATGTCGTAGGAAAACATTAGCAGTATCTATGTTCACGGATTTAAGTAGGTATAAAAGATGCAGGGGTGCCTGGGTGGCTCAGTCCTTAAGCATCTGCCTTCGGCTCAGGGAGTGATCCCGGAGTCCTGGGATCAAGCCCCACATCAGGCTCCTCCACTGGGAGCCTGCTTCTTCCTCTCCCACTCCCCCTGCCTGTGTTCCCTCTCTTGCTGGCTGTCTCTCTCTCTGTCAAGTAAATAAATAAAATCTTAAAAAAAAAAAAAAAAAAAGATGCATAGCCTTCCTTGCTTGCATAGGACTATCCGAGTGTACTTCTGGGACTTTACAAAACTAAGGTGAACGCCCCAGGTAGGTCTCAATCTCAGGAATGGAATGAACTTTTTTTTTTTTTGGCTGCAGCTAAGAGACAGCCCTATATGAATTATTTTAGTAGGCTCCTTCATTATGCAAAATATTTAGAGCATAAAGCAAAATAATGTAGTGAGGTTAGACTTAAAAAAGAATAGAAAAATACACACTACATATTACAACTACCAACCTCCCATGCCTAAAACCTTTCCTTCTTGGCCTCCAGTAAAAAAAAAGGCTGATTGGTCTGATGCTTGGCCCCCTATGTAAAGTTTTCCATCATAAAACCATCACCCTTACCTTAGTACAATTGGCAGTCACTGCTCACATAAAACAGAAGAGTATGTTACCATGGAGACAAAGCCACCTCTCCCCTCCAGAATGGCTGATTCTTCCAAGTCATAACAGATATTACCAGAAAAATAACATGAGGTACTCACAGAGATTGGCAGCCCCAAAGCTGCATTCAGTAATTGTGTAGCTAAGCAGATTCACACTATCTTTCCATAGAGTAACAAAGACAAACATTGTACTAAAAGATAATCCCATATAATCACTGTTTATAAAATAAATCCCCATATCCATCTAAACAATGTGGAAAGTTCAATTTGTAATATGTTTTCTATCTCTACTTAGTGCTTTATTAATGGAGTGACCACTGTGTTTGACCTATTTGCTGAAATTTGCTAGAACTCCAGGAGACCATATGGATGACCAGATGGGTTGCTGTAATTTAATGTCACTATTCTAAGGATGAAGTAAGGGATAAACATAATTTGCATTCTTTTCCATCCTTCCTGCATACCTTTTATTAGTTTCATTTTTAATTCAGACATCAGAAGGGAAGATAATACCTTGCTACCAAGGCTCGGATGCCAACTAATTACTACGAGAGACTCCAGTCCTGACATCACAGGCCAGGCCTCAGAACACACTCCATCTTACCCAGTGACCCCACCGTGGTGATTAATAGGTTGAGTGCTAAGCCCTAATGAGTATGTCAGATCTTAGCTGTTCTCTAGGCTAACGTAATTAGCATTATGTTGAACAGAGTATTTCAGTTACTGGGTAGACAGCCTCATTAAACTTCATACTAAACTATATGCCTTTTCACCTTATGGTCTTTGAATTTATTTTATAATCATCAACCTAAAAGGCCACTATAAATAGAGATCTTTCAAATATTAAAGGATAATTTAAATATTTTTAAATCAATTATTGATCTTCTCCAACAGTGAATCTCTATGTTGTACATGAAGTGTTTTTCAGGGATTCCTGTTGAAATGCAAGTTTCTGGACTCCACCAACAGAAATTCTGCTAACAAGGGGTTTGGGAGAAGACCTGCAACTATGTGTTTTTAACAAAAGGCACATGATTCAGAAGCAGAAAGTCTGCGGACCATATTTGAAAAAATACTACCACTTTGGTAATAGGAGCAAAATCTGTGTCTTAGATTAATTGAAACTATCGGAATTTATTGTTCTAAATAGTTATTAAGTTTCTGAAAAAAATTATTTGTATCCACATAAGGGGGACTGTTTTCACATTGAGATTATAGTTTTAAATGTACCAATTCTTTCTTATTAAAAGATCAAAACAATTATCAAGATAAGACACCTGTGTTATTTGCAACAAACCATGTAAAGTGTAATGAGTTCTCCATTAACCAGTGGATATGGCAGGTAATAACATTTCTATCCTGCAGGCCAGGGGCCTGGGATTGCTTTTCCACTTTCAAGGGAAAGACCACAGAATTTCTGCAATTACTGACTTTTCTCCATGGCCAGAGATGATAAACAAAATGTCTCAGTTTTGACAACTAACGACCTGAGCAATATTCCAGTGACTTAGTGGCTCTCACCTAGACATTACCATTATCAACTACTACATAAGTATCTTCGTGTGTCTAGCATTGGTTTTCTTGAAATAAGCAGAAAATCCCCACTGATCTTTAGTTTAGACAGATTTTTTTCATCTATTACCCTAAACATTTTAAGGTATTTTTTTCCTGAATTGATAACTACTTATTTAACCAAACTACATTTTTTTTTTAAAAGGTAGGCTCCATGCCCAGCATGGAGCCCAACACAAGGCTTGAACTCACAACCCTCAGATCAAGATCTGAGCTAAGATCAAGAGTGGGACACCTAACTAACTGAGTCACCCAGGCACCCCCAAACTACCATTTTTTTGATGAGCTTCAAAAGAGTTCTGTTTTTGGCTATTTATTTATTTATTTGAGTGAGAGAGAAAGAGAGCATGAGAACAGAGGGAATGACAGAGGGAGACAGACAAGCAGACTCTGGGCTAAGCCCAGAGCTCAACACAGGGCTCCATCTTATGACCCTGACATCATGACCTGAGCTGAAATCAAGAGTCAGACAGTTAACCGACTGAGCCACCCAGGTGCCCCTCTTTTGTGTTTTTTTTTTTTTACATGTATACTATATATATTAAAAATAGGAAATAAGAATATGAATAAATTGAAAAATTTAATAATAAATATATATTATAACTATTTACATATTATAATTTGATACTGAGATTTAATGGTTTGAGAAAAGAAACTGTATTATTCTTCATTCTACACCTTTTTGTAGATCCAGCCAGGGAATCGAAGGCTATCATATGACCATGGCAAGTCTATAAATACATCCTACTTTCACTGGATGAAGAATGATTGCTGAGGTATCAAGCTCTGTCTGAGACTTATTGGATGCTATCCTATTCTATTTCTTCCTCTAGGAATCCTGCATTTTCCAGCAACCCTGGCTCCTGTCTCTAGGTAGAGCTACATAAGATTCTGACCAGTAGATTATGTGCAGAAATGTTGTTTATCCCTTCCAGGCCTGGCCCCTAAAGTATCCCACATGATCTTCCATGCTGTTTGCATTCACTCTCTGTCTAGCCAAGTGGAGCAGATTTGGAAACACCGCAAAGTCTCATGTGATGGCAAAACCATCAGATGAAACACTGCTTGAGCAATAAGTAAATTTGTATTCCTTTGAGGCACGGGGACTTTGAGGTTATTTGCTTAAAACTAATAAAGTCAATTAAGACTTGACTTAACGAAAAAGTTATACAAATTTTTGTCTTGCTCATGAGTTGGTCAACTCCCTGTTCAGTATAAAATTATGACTGTATAGTTCAAATTCAGTAGATTTCTATGAAGTCACTAGAGGAATCTGTCTCAGTTGTATTTAAGAAGGGGGGAAACCACGTACCTTAATGTTAGCATATTTTGGAGCTCAGGACAAGATGACCTGTGTGTTGTTCTAGTAAAACATTAAATAACACCCAACCCTTGCAATAGAGGAACAAAACCAGGTACACAGTGTCTATTGTTTCTATATCATCAGAAATGACACAGTTAGAATCCTTAAAGCAATGGTCCAAAGGAGATACTCAAAGTGTTTTAGAAGCAAAATTTTTCACTGATCCACTCAAACAGCATTTTAAAGATACCTTTTAGTAGTGGAACAAAAATGCACCCATTTAACCTAACTAAAAAGGGTAAGGGACACATACTGGATTAATGTAAAATCACTGACATATAGAAAGCAGAAAACACATACCAATATGCACTTGTGAACACCGGCACACACACACACACACACACACACACACACACACAGGATCACAGGGGTCACATTTTCACTTGGTAGTACCATAAAGAGACAGTATCCTGTAGATTAATTATTATGTCACTGACAAATGACCTTGTGGGAGTAACACCTGAGTCAGGTCTGTAGAAGGCCTGGCCTAGATCTGGCTCTATCACTTTCTAGAGGTAAAGAGGAAGATATGAGAAAGGCAGAGAGCATGACTCAATGTTTGGAGTCTCGATTTCTATCTGACACTAATGAGCTCTTTGTCTTGGGAAACTAGTTTATGTCTCTATTTCTTCAATTATAGAATGGAGAGAAAATAATACTGATCTCATGCATTGTCACGAGGATTAAATCATGTGATACACAGCAAGCATTTAGAGAGGACTTAGCTGAAAGTAAATACTAATAAATATTGGATATTATTGCTAATGGTATATCCCTATCACTATGAGCCATATTATCCTCGACTGTAAGGTAAGAAATTGTGCTAGGTGATTTGTATGATTTCTTCCAGTGCTTATATTCTGAGCTACACCTGCCTCTTAAAGTCAAATATCCAGTTGAAAAATGAAAACTCTAAAACCTAAATATTTTACAGGATGACTTTAAAAAATGTAGAGACCATCTGGTCTGCTGTTGGATTGATTTAAAGAAAATTAGTGACATAACGATACACTAATAATTCCATTTTTTTAAGCATTCGGAAGTGATATCGTTCTTTGATTTGTTCTCCCTCATGAATCTTACCCTCATCTGAACATGGAATGTAACAAAATAATTGTCAGGCAACCATTTACATTTACAAATGTCGTATTAGGGGCGCCTGGGTGGCTCAGTTGGTTAAATGTCCAACTCCTGACTTCAGCTCAGGTTATGATCTCACGGTCGTGGGATCAAGCCCTGCATCAGGTCTGCACTCAGCAGGAAGTTGGTTGGAGATTCTCTCTCCCTTTCCATCTCCCTCTACCCCTCACCCCACTCTGTCTCAAAATAAATAAAATCTTTTATTTTAATGTCATATTTAATGAGTACTACAGAGATAAGGAATTATTTTGATCACAAGAACCTGAATGGATCCAGAATGTACATGATAACACTCCATTTCTGCAGCTGAAGGTGAAGTACTTAGTAGGCTCACAGATTATCAGCAACTGGAGTTTCTTTCTCATTAGGAAGAAAGGATTTCTACCAACTGTAACAATGGTAGGAAATGATACTAACACTATGGTATAGACTTTATTGCAGATTAAATGGAAAGTGCCTCCCTTGGAAATTCCATAATTTCGTAAACATTACTTTGTTTAAAGAAATCCTCATTCAAATAAATACTCTAGTAATACTAAAGAACGAAGTGAACAGCTCGAGATGCAGAGTCGATAAAATTATTAAAAATTCATTTGGAATTATATTTTTGGTTGGTTTTAAGTGACTATAATACAAAAACAGAGCTTTAATATACGAAGACATTACATGTAAAGCACTGTGGCATGGAAGCATTGTTTTCTTAATCTGGAATTCCGTTTATTCCCAGAAATCTTACCTCCTGCATACATAACAGCCAGCATAATGGATGATATCCAGGCTATTTCACTGTAGCTAGTGTTGAATATTTGCTGAATTTCTTTGAAGAATACTGTGACAGCTTTGGGGAATGCGTATGAAAATCCAATGGAGATAAAGGACGCTCCAACCACCACCCAGCCCCAGCCTCCATCAGGAGGTGGGTGTAGAGGGGGACCTACTGGTGGTGGCATTTCTGCTCCTCTAGTCGAGATTCAAGCAACCTATTTTAAAAAAATGAAATAACAGTTTAAACCTTATTTCCATTTTCAGATATTACTCTTGAGAGTCACCAAAATAATATTTTATAGTTACAAGCATACAATTTCTCGTGAATATTTTTTAATATTCTCATACTCAGAAAATCAACCCCCAAAATGGAACAATGTATGTAACTAAAACTGAAAGCGTTTGTTTATGGAAATAAAAACTACTCAAAAATTACTCAAAGAATTCAGATCTGCACTGAAGTACCAACCCAAAAATAAAAGCTATCTCTATCTGAATTCTAAGCATAATAAAAATGGAGCTGTCATCACTTAGAAACAGAATACTCTCTTGTTCCAAAATATTTAAGATTTTCTTTACAAAGGTTAAAAAGGACCATGTATGTATTAAATCTGATAGATTGTAAAGAATTATAGATTTTTTATTATTAGAAATATTAGATTATTAGAAATATTTTAGAATTTTTCTACTTTTAATAATTGAGAATACTTAAAAATATTTCAGCATGAACCTATTTTCTAGACCTGTCACATTAGAACTTATATGGTTTTAATGAATTAATTTTACTGCACTTCTCAAAATGGTGCTAGCTATTATTTAATAATGATACATTTTATGCATTTTTTGTAGCAATAAAATTCTTCCAAACAAATAAACGGTATGTTATTGTTTGTTAAAAGAAAGGACTTTCTCTTTGGATATGCCTAGGAACACTTACCCGCTAGCTTTATGGTGTAAGAGCTCACACTCTCCTGCGGAAGAAATGATCACATACAACCTCACATAACTGAAATTAAATTAAAAATATTGGTTCCCTAACATCAATGTTTCTTTGTGGAGTAATGCTGTTTGCTTAGCTTTTAGCTGTAATTGCCAGCATTTTTCAATATCTTCTTCTTACTACTCTCATTTTATTTGTGAATATGTTTCAATTGAAATGTAGAAGAAAAAGAAACAATTTTCTATTGGTAAAATAATGTTGGAAATAAGTTAAGAAAACTAAATTTGCCACATGTTTTCAGAAAACCCACCAAAAAACTAAACACATAGCTATGAAAGCAGAGACAGGTTTAATTTTTGTTTAGTGTCAAATTATATCAAGGATATTTTCATGTACTTTTCAGATTTCGAATGAAAATATTCTCTACATTAAACTTCTGTAATTTGTCCAGAGTTATACCAAAGGACTTGGCTTTCAGAAATTCATAGAGGAAAAATGATAAAAATGAAATTTAAAATAGGTAGAGAAGTTCTCTGCAATTTTCCTGTTTGCATAAAAGAACCTTTCATTATTAATTCATGAGTTTAAACTATTGTAGCTTTTATCACATCTGCTACTGTAAACACTTAGAAATACTAGATGATTTCTCAGTAACTTCAGAAAAAATTTCTAAATAATCTTAAATACATTGTTTAAATATATCAATAGGAATATTGAATTTTACTAATATTTAAATCATGTTATGAATATGAATACTAAAATTTACTAATGAGCTAGGTTAATGTTGGGATTTCTATTGTATAGACAGGAATCTATGCTCATAGAAAACTAAGGGCCTTAAAAAAGATTATGTAACTGAGTTATTTTTTTCTCCTCAATCCTCCTTTTTTTGTATTGTTATTTTTTTCACCAGTTTATCTCTGTATGTAATCTTCTGTATCTGTTTCCAGAATATTGACTTGATTTTAATTATAACTGCATAGTCCAGGTTGAGAGTCACTATTCATGCCTCTTCACTTCCTTATCTCCTAGCTGTTTAGTTTCTTCCATATAAATTGATATCTTATGATCTCTTAACTAAATTATTAAAGAGTGGACCCTAACCAATTAACCCTTGAAAAATTCCACTTCCAAGATTACTACCTGTTCATTATTAAACAACTCTTGGGTTGATTAATCATCAAGATCTGATTCATACACACTCACTGGCCTCATGTTATTTTTCTGTGCACAGCTCTGTAATATTTTCCATGACTTATACCTGTTGTGTCTTTTTCCTTTTATTTACGGAAATAATCAAGAAAAGCAGGAATTAAAAGTGTAATTTTACCTGTTGGTAGATGCCAACTTGAACAGATTTTTTTGGATTATCCGTGGAATTTTAAGTCTAGTCACTATTCCTTGAAGTGATATATGAGGGCAATGCAAAGGGAGAGAGGTAGAGCAGACTCTGGATTATCTAAAGAAATGAAAAAAACAAAGGTTACATGTATAATTGAGTTCCATGAGCCTCATTAGATCAGCTGGCTTTAATTTATCCCAGGATATTATGACCATATTTTAATAATTAGCAAAATTTCTTTGTCAATCCATTGACAGAACTGCTAACGTATGAACAAAATGATCAAACATATATGCATGTGAAAAAAATTATAACTATAAAATGAAGAAATAGTTTTTTTAAAATAAATAACATTAGATTGCATAACTACCATTACGAGACAGAAATTCATTGGCATTCATTAGCTGTCACTCAAATAATTTCCTATACTCATTTAAATAATTTACTCTAAAATTCAGTTAAAGAAACTATCCATTGACAATGGAAACAGATTATTGAAAAGAGAATTATTAGAAATATTATCAAAAAAGCTTTTTGGAGGGGAGGGGGGTGGGGGATGGGGTAGCCAGGTGATGGGTATTAAGGAGGGCACAGTTTGTAATGAGCACTGGGTGTTATATGAAACTAATGAATCATTGAACACTACATCAAAAACTAATGATGTACTGTATGGTGGCTAACTTAACATAATTAAAAAAAGAAACATTATCAGTAATATATATGTCTCACTATAAGACAGACTGGTCATGAAAAGGACTAAAAGTATTTTAGGGATCTTCTGATTTAGAATTAAAACTTCCTAATCAGAACTAGGTGACAGATACATTCAAATTTCCTAATACATCAAATACTTTCATTTCAACTTAAATCTTGTGCTGAATACATAGAAGCTAGTACTTAGAGTTTATTTTGTTTAAGTTGGACATTCCTTTGCCTAGATTAAAGCTGGAAAAAAGTCAACTCTGAATTAAATAACCAGTTCCCTGCTTTGCATGTAGGGCCACGTATCCTGAAGCGTTGAAAAAGGCAATGCAGGCACCAGGCTAAATGAGATTTGTATGAGAGGATGAGGAAAGCTTGTGATCTAGTTGCCAAGTCAGTGAGAAACTGAGAGTGGGAACTAGAATGATTAGTCAGGGAATTATAAAGTCATGAATAAAACCTGAGAAATAGATAAGGCTGAAATTAAAGGTTTTTTAAAAGATTTATTTATTTATTTGAGAGGGAGAGAGAACATGAGTGGGGGGCGGGGCACAGGGAGAGGGACAGAATCTCAGGCAGACTCCCTGCTGAGCTCGGAGCCCCACACACATGCTTGATCCCAGGACCCTAAGACCATGACCCAAGCTGAAACCAAGATTCGGACACAACCAACTGAGCCACCCAGGCTGAAATTAAAACTTTAACTTGTGCTCAGAATAAAGAGTTACAGGGTCTCCCGGGTCTGGGGTAACAGCGGTGAGGAGAAACATCTGTTCTGGTCTTACCAGGGGCCTTGGGAGCCTTGGTAACTTTTTTAAGCCGGGTAGTTCAGGGATGGCAGCCCCATCCTACTACATGTAACCTGCCCATCCAAATGCAGAAATCCTTTTTATATTTTGAGGAAATATATTTCCTGTCAGTGTCCTCTGGCAGAGAGAGCTGGGGCAAAACTTCTGAGGAAAGCCTGAGGCATTTCTGAAAATTGGGCTCTGACCTTCCAGTCTATACTTAATTATCATCACGCTTTATGGAGGTCAGCACAGAGGCTACAAGAGATCTTGACAAGTCCACGTTCTAAACGCTCTCCAACATTTCTACAAACCTTTCATACTGCTTTAACCTGACTAGTCTATTTTCTTATAGAAAGACCAACTCACATCCATGGCTTCTTTCAACAAATTGGCCAAAAATCCAAGAAGTTATAACTTCCTGCTTGGTAGTTATATTAATCTATTTTACATCCCTTTCTCTACGTCTACTAAACTATCATATTTTAATACACGTTTACACAAATATATTCATACGATCCATATATTGGTCTTTAGCTTTAAAGATGAAAAGCAGTGTTTTAGAATTGTGTGTCCTACTAAAAAAAAAAAAAAAAAACAGTAGAAGATCAACAATCCTTCAGAACATGGGAAAGTTCTCCTTTCATTTGGGAAAGCAACTATTTTGGAGATTGCTTCCTAAAGTCCAAGGCGGCATAAAGTTTATCCGCCCCTACAAAAGCTGCGTTAATTACGACAGCTAGAAGTTGAACTACGCTCTAAGCTCTTTTGGTTTGTTGGCAGTTTGCATACACTGTCACTTGTTTCATGATAACTTTTACTTACAACAGGATGCACCAAAAACATCAACAACAATGACAACGCTTAACTATTTCCCAAAGATTCAATTAATTATCATAATCCCATGAGTGAAGAGGAAGTGATGTTTTTAATCACATTTAGAGATGAGAGCATAAAGAATCAGAGGCACAAAGTGATTTTTCCAAAGTGTAATGTCCAGTAAGTGCTTAAGTTGGTACCACGACTAGTATTTTCGTTAGGTCCTTTGTTACTGATTCCACCTTCAACACAGCATCTTAGAGGCTGCTCTTTCTGCTTACAAATATACTCCTTCGGTCTTATTTCCAATGGTGAATTTCCACATTTCAGTTCTTGCACATGTCCTTGCCTGTCCTGTCCACTGGAATTCAAATATTTGTTCTTTGTAATTCTAAACCTCAACTATCCTTCAAAGTCTTTAGAAATTCATCATTTCAGCTTATTTACATCTACGCTATCTATAATTTTTTTGAGTATATAGACTACAATATATCATTGTCCTTGACAAAAGGGTGACTTAATGACTGCTGAAAACATTCGCCTATTTCAAATGTTTTTAAAAAACTAACGTGGTGGAATGTGCTTAAGCCCCAAGCCTTGCCTTATCTTCTAGAAATCAATATGGGATGATTAATCTAAGGAGATGAAGATGTAGGGCAAAGAAATAATAAAACTATTAGTGATGATCAATGGTTAGACTCTAGTGTTATATTTAAGGTCTTTGCTCATTACTTGTACAGAATATCAGAATTTCCTTTATATACTTTGTGAATAATTATTTCTTCAACTACCCAAATCTAAATCAGGATGAATCAATTTTATGAACCCTTATCAATAGTCTAAGCCATCCAGAAGTTATGTTTCAAATTATAGTCCAGAAATAAGGTACTCAGCAAACTAAGTCCCAAATTAAATCAATGGACGTTAGGAGACTATTGACTTCACTATAAATTAATCTAGAGAGCCTATGGATAAAGCATGACTTGTTCTTCACATCCTACCTATAAAGAGGCTGTGTTTTCACCTAAAGGAATTACTGTGTTCCTTTATGAGCTAGTCTTTATGTTTTCTATTTCCTTTTTCTTATACAAAAGGATAAAGTAGTGTCAAATTAATGTACAATGTTTAAGTTTAGATGACAACTCACCCAATTTTGTAACAGAAATTAAACAGAACCAAATCTTCTCTTCTCCAACAGGTAACTGAATTAAAATTGTAATCTAATCCTGAGAGGTTATTTTATTCTTCCAGACAGCCCATGTTTTAAATCCTATAGACTGATTTACTTTGACAACTAGACAAGAGACATATCAATAGTGCATGGCCCACAAAATGTCAGTAACACAAAACCTATTTTTAGATGTGAACTAAACTTAACTGCTGTAGTTAAAAGGATTCTGAGAATGCTAATTGATAATAAAGGTCAAACTAACTAAAGATGTTTTTATAATGGGCAAATTAAAAAAAAATACATGTCAGCACATATTATAAGGTATTGGAAATGGACATCCCACACCAAACGATTCCTGATTTCTAATACTATACTTTAAGAAGTGTGTAAAAGCAATTGTTGTGGGCTGAATAGGGGCCCTGAAAAAGGTATGTCCATGTCCTAATCCCTAGAACCTGCAATATGTCTTATATGGTCCCAGAAACTGAGTGTTTGTGTTCCCTCAAAATTCATATGTTGATACCTAATCCACAGTTGCGATGGTATTTGAAGGTAGGGCCTTTAGGAGGCAATTAGGTCAGCAGGGTGAAGCCTTCATGAATAGGATCAGTGCCCTTACAATGAGGCCCCAGGGAGCTCCCATACTCTCTCTGCCAAGTGAAGACACAGTGAAAAATGGCTGTGTATGGGGATGCCTGTGTGGCTGAGTTGGTTCAGCGTCTCCCTTCGGCTCAGGTCATGATCTCAGAGTCCTGGGATTGAGTCCCGCATTGGGTTCCCTGCTCAGTGGGGACCCTGCTTCTCTTTCTACCTGCCACTCTCCCTGCTTGTGCTCTCTTTCTCTCTGACAAATAAATAAAATCTTTTTTAAAAATTTAAAGAAAAAACTACAAACCCACTTAAAAAAGAAAAAAGAGAAAAGAAAAGTGCCTGTTTATGAACCAGGGAAGGGCCCCAACCAGACACTGAATCTGCAGGCACCTTGATCTTGGACTTCCCAGCCTCCGGAATGGAGAGAAATAAATTTCTGTTATTTATAAGCCACCTAGTGTATGGTACTTTGTTACAGCAGCCCTAACAAACTGAGACAAAAATTGGTACTGGGAGGGGGATGCTGTCATAACAAACACCTAAAAATGTGAAAGTGGCTTTGGAACTGGGGAGTGGATAGAAGCTGGACCAGTTCTGAGGTGCATGTGAGAAAAAGGCTATTACCATAAGTGGATTATTAAGGGTGATTCTGGTGACAGCCAATTAAGAAAAGAGGAGACTGTAAAGAAAGCCTGAGTCTTCTTCAAGAATACCAAAGTTAATCCTGAACAGAATGTTAGTAGAAATATGGAGGGTCAAGTCCATTCTGATGAGGTCTGACAGAAATCAGGCACGTGTTATTAGTGAGGGAAAGGCAATCGTTGTTATAACGTGGCTAAGAACTTGGCTGGACGGTGTTTATCTTCCAGCTGTACTGTAGAACTTGTGAGTGATGAAATGGGATAGTAGCTGAAGTTATTTCTACGCAAAGTGTTGAAAGAGTGGCCCTGGTTCCGCCTGACTCCTTATAGTAAAATGCCTGAAGAAAGAAATGATTTAAAGGTAGAACTGTTAATCAAATAGGAAGCAGAATTTAAAGATTTGGAGAACTTGCAGCCGATCCATACTGAAGAGAATGAGAAAGTGTGGTCAGTAGAGAACACTCAAAGTGTGGGCAAAACACCGTTTGATAACATTTGCCATCTCCACAGAAGCAGGCGCTATTGTTAAAGGCAAAGGAAGAATCACTCAAAGACAATTCAGAAATCATCAGGGCTGCCCTTTCCATCACAGATCCGCAGTGCTAGGGCCCCAGGGGCGGAGAGATTTCAAAGGTGGGGCTGCCTGAAGGTGGTTTCAAAGTTGGGACATCAGGGTGCGCTGCCCAGGGCTGCCTCACATCATGGGCTCTGCTTGCTGCACTCCAGAACTGAGCTCCGTGGCTGTCCCAGGTGCAGCTCTGGAGGACACAGGAGGCAAACTTTGGTGGTACCCACACTCCTCTACCATCTCTGTCAGCATGCAGAATGCAAGAGCCATGGGGGCATGGCTGCCTCCACCTAGATTCTAGAAGATGCCTGAGAGAGTTGCAGGGTCAGGATCCTATTAAGGACCAGGGTCCTATTAAGCCATGGATATAAGACCCCATCCTGCTGGGACAGAGCCCAGACACAATACTTCCGCAGGGATAGGGCTACTGCAGAAAGCCCCAACAAGGATGATGCTCTGAGCCCTGGGGACAGGGCTCTCTTCTAGAACCCTGAGAGTGTTCACGCCAACCTGTGAGAGCTGCAAAGATGAGACCATAGCCCAGTGGGTCCAGAAGGCAGAGCATCCAATGAAAGAAGATTATTCTTGATCCTTAAGATTTAATGTTGTTGGCTCTGAAGACTTAATGCTGGGTTTTAGACTTACTTGGAACCCCTCCCTTCTTCTCTATGTTTCCCTTTTGGAATGGGACTGTCTATCCTATGCCTGTCTCACCATCATATTTTGGAAGATTTCACAGGTTCATAGCTAGAGAAGAATTTGCCTCAGGATGAATGATACCTTGAGTCACACCCATATCTGATTTTGATATTTAGATGAGACTTTGGACATTAGACTTTTGAGTTGATGCTGTATCCTCTCAAAATTCTACTAACCTAATCCCCAGTATGATGTTTGGAGGTGGGGCCTGTGGGAGGTAATTAGGTCATGAGGGTGGAGCCCTCGTGAATGAGACCAATGTCCTTATGAAAGAGGCCCAGATTTCCCTTACCCCTTCTGCCATGTGAGGGCACAAGAAGACAGCCATCCATGAACCAGGACACCGGTTCCCATTAGACACAGAACTTGCTGGCACCTTCGTCTTGGGCTTCCCAGCCTCCAGAAAGCCACCCCGCCTATGATATTTTGCTGTAGCAGCCCCAACGGACAACGGCTTATGGCAAAAGAGGTAACTGAGTTAAGGACCCTGAAAGAAGAGCTGATCCTAAACTATCCAGGTGGTCCCTAAAGGCAATCACAAGCTATATTTATAAGAGTGAAGCAAAGGGGGTTTAAAGACAGACACACAGAAGAGAAGACACAGAGAGGAGGCACTGATGTGAACACGGAGGCCGAGCATGAAGCCATGCAACCACAAGCCAGTCTTCTACATACATGTGAAGAGCTATTAACAGGGGTGACTTTGGAAAGAAGTGACATATAATTCATATGTTTTTGAAATTTTTAAATGTTCTATAATGAGTATATCTTAGTTTTCTATTAATCTTTGCAAAAATGCCTAACACACAACTTCAGTATGCAAATATATATTCCCTTATATATTAATTTGGTTGTTGAGTTGTAGCAGATAGTTGTTTGTATTCCATATAGAATTTTCATGTCTTTTTTTCCCTAATGCTTTTTTTCCTATTAGCTAGATTTTAATCATACTACAGCAAAAAGAAATTGGTCCCTGTTTCTAGCCTTACCTAGTAGTTTTCACGGTGTGGCTCCTAGTTGAGGAGCATAAGCATTACATGGTGACTTGGTAAACACCCAAATTCTAGGGCACCAACTCAGATCTGCTAGATGGAAACTCTGCGAGCGAGACCCAGCAAACCACATTCAATAAATTCCCCAGGTGATCCTGATTTCAAACAACATGTTTGAAAATTGCTGGTTAGGCTCCAACACACCTGCAAGAATGTGTTGTAGTTGTAGCAGTAAAATACCTGTAGTTCTTGAGCCATCCTGGTGTTTCACCACGGCGTAGCACATCTGCTATTTCTTCCACTTGACGTGTCCCTCACCACTACCTTCCTCCATCTAACTCCTGTCTATAATTTAAGGTATAGATAGACCTCAGCTCCCGTAACTATGAAGCCCAACTGTAACCCCAATCCTAACTCCCTGTGCATACTTTTACCATAACACATATATCCCATAACCTATATCACACTTCTTGGCACTCTCCCCTATTTGAGGGCAGAATCGATCTTATTTAACGTTATTCTCAGAACTTGGTAGGTGTTCAATAAATATCCTCAAAGGAATGAAAGTGCAAGAGAAATGAGTGTCTTGGAAATAAGAATTTTTGTCACTTACGAAATTTGCATACAGCTATGCAGTACAGAAAAAAAAAAAAAAAGTTAAACACCCTTGTGTCTGAAGTCAAGACTCCCTGGATTCAAACTTCTATCCCACCACATTCAAGATGTGACATTCAATTTCTTAGTTTCCTCTACTGTAAAATGAGAATTTTAAGTGACGGTCACACAAACTTAGTGATCAATTAAGCATTCAGTAAAGCTCTAGTAATTATTAGAATTATTATCCAATAGCATTAACAGTATGCAGTCTAGATTATTTGGATAAGAGGAGTCGGCCCAAACTTTTAAATATGTTTTCATGTCTAGAGAAAAACTTACCTATTTTATCTATTGGCATGTTTATCGTCTTCTCTTCCTCCCAGAGCCATAAAATATGTATGGCTCCATAGTTAGGGAGGATGGCCATAGAGCAGTGTGGTTTTACTCCGTCCCTCCTATCCCTCTACAGTTTTCAAAGCCACAGAATCCTTTCTAGAAACAAAGTGTTACTCAGAACCCTAGTACCCAAACCCACTACTCTGGTTTATGGGGGGTGGGATGGGATGGGGGAGTCATAAAGATCCTAGATCTCTCTCTAGTATCATTCACTGACTCCTTCCCTGAAATGGTCCCTAAGGTTGTTGGAGCATAGCTGGAAAGCCATTCAGATTATCTTTCTCACCCTTCATATTCAGTGACATTCTCTGGTCAACCTGGAAAAAATGGAATTATCTCTAACCCATTTTGGGTCTTCCATTTTGCATTTAGTCTTCAAAGATTTTCTGGTGTTTGTTTCTTTCCTCAATTTGAAAAGAAGATAATAACCTGGCACTAGGGAAGGGGTGTTTAAAAAAAAAAAAAAAACTCCTAGATTTTTCTAGGAAGATTATAGGACCAGAGAATATTTTTCTCACTTTTCTATTAAAAAGCCCATTTTAAAATTTGAGTAAAGAAAAAAATCCATAAGATCTCCTGCTACCAATTATGAGATTTAGAAATATGCTAGACTCCCCAAAAGTTTCTTTAAAATACAATACCATTGGGGGCAGGATTAAGAAATAGTACCAAAGCAAGGTGAATCAATCTGGCCAGAGGCATGAAGTAATACGGTCTTCCATTTTACCAAGACAAGCTCCCCTGGTCTACTGACTCCTCTCCGCACCAGTGGCTGAAGCTTCCAATGAAGCACTGCTCTTTTTAGAAGCCTGAACATTCTTACTTCCATCTATGACATATCTTCGTCACCCAATGCCTTGGCAGCATAGTTTCGTGATTCTAAAACCCCTGGCTCCTCTCTCCCTTGAGTTATCATGTTTATAGTATGGGGAAACTAAAGACAAACTAAATGCACAAACCTGGGAGGTGGTTGAATATATTACTGTCATTCACTTGACAGACTGCTATCATATGTTAAATGATGATTATGAAAATTGTGTAATAACATGGGAAATAGTTACCATACAATGTTCAGTGAAAAAAGGATGATATAAACTTGTATGACAGCAAAATTCAAAATAGGTGACAAAAGAGATGCATTTAAAAAAATACATGAAGGGTGAGTGAGTGGCTTGTCGATTAAGCATCTGTCTCTTGATCTCAGCTCAGGTTTTGATCTCAGGGTCATGAGTGCAAGCCCCATGTTGGACTCCATGCTGGGCATGGAGCCTACTTAAAAAAAAAATACCTAGGCTATAGTCTCAGTCTGAGGTTTGTAGAAAAAAAAAAAAAAAAAAATATATATATATATATATATATATTTTAATTTTACTAATTTGGAATAACACTTATTATAATATCTTAGTATATAAAATTTCTTAAGTTAATCTTACACATTTAATTATTTGCCCTAATTTTGGGGTTTATGTCTGCTTTGAAAAATAGGTTAATTCATCTAAAACCAATTTAAATATGGTTATTGTAAGTAATACAGTGAAATTGGAGCTATATTTTTAAAGATCTTACCTTCATTTTTGTTTCTTTTTGTCTTGTTTATATTGTTTTGTTTTTAGTTGTACCTAAATGAAATTATGAGGCTTTTCTATAAGTTGTAAAGAAGATACCCAGAGATGGTCTCCATGCATCAATTTAGATATAAATTACATTTGCTGATTACAAATTACCCATATAAATAAAATTTGTTGTTGCCTCTTAAGTTACAAGTAAACATCACTGATTAAGACACCTGACACTTTGACATTTATTTTTTCTATTCTATTTAGTAGCTGTTGTCTCCATTTTGCAGATAGTGAAACTGAGGTGCAATCATCTCAAGCATCTCTTTTTGAGTCTATCTGCAGCACTGGTTTCACTCTAGGACGAGGTTCTCACAGAGTTAAGAACTGTACACCTCCTACCACCTTCATGTTACTCTGCAATCATGAACTGCTGGCAGTGCTCATGTTGCCGCCCGTTCTGCACCCTACTATGTTTTACTTGTCCTGATCCTTGCTTCACTTATAGTGACTTGCCTAGGATTTTTGCCCTCCCCCCATTTCAGCTGTGTCCTTCCCCAGAGACTTCAGGAGACACTCAATTGGTTGGTAATTGCCGAAATAGGAAGAGGAAACAAAAGCTAGAGCCCACAGAAAATTAACCATCCAGTGGATTCAAGGAAATGGTATTAGTAGTCAGGATTATAAAATTTAGAAGGGAAGGGCTGTGGAACTCTTAGGAACCTAATCAAGTTGTCACCTGTTTCTTCTACTATACATTTGTGAGTGAGTTCACTTGACAATTATGTTTTTTATTCCTAAGTATCTGTCCTGGCCTACCCATCTTTGCCATGCTTCTCTGTAGGCAAAATATATTCCCTTCCCACTAACTTTGGACATGCTTTGTCAATGGGATATAAACCAATAAAGTTTAGGCCATATGCAAGAGTCACCTTCAAATATGTTTGCATGTTTTGACTCTATACCTATAGTTCTTACCTTCTAAAATGAAAACATGTCCCTAGATCCGTGAAAATGAGAACATGCTTGAAGGTCAGCCAAGAGCCACCAGAGCAATAGTTGACCCATATATCTAAGTAGCATGAATAAGAAGTGATGTCTGTTGTTGTAAGCCTTAAGGTATTAGAGCTGTTTGATACAACAAAATCTGAGGTGGTGTGTATGAAACAAAATCCTAAAATGTCTGGCAATGGCTTCAGGGATGGGCAGATGGTCCAGAGGACCCTGTTAGAAGAGATTAGAGAAACGACAACTTATGTTAGGCAGAGACCAAATATTTGGTAAGACTATTTGTGTGTGATATCGTGGAAGGCGGAAAATGCACGCAATGCAGTTGGGGTTTGGGACAAGAGATTTGGATAAAGAATGTTGGTCGCATGAACTGATTTTAATTAGCTACATTTAATAAACAGTAGCAGAGGCAATGAGGTCATTAATAGATTTCATCTGCTTGCAAACAGGGATGAAAAGGAAGAATGGACAATCCATGTATTACTGGGACTTGCAGGGTTATAAGACATTTTCCCCATCCCCAGCCTGGTAAAAGATTCTCAAATGGACACACTGCCTCAATGCAAAAACTGAATTGAAAGGTCACAAAACCAAGGGAAAAGACCAAACCAAGGGTGTAGCCTTAGTACTTTTTCTTAAAATCTCTTACAGGCTTAAGTCAGACAGCAGTAAATTCTTTCAGTTAAAAAAAAAAGTTGAGAGTAAGGGTGGAGAAGATATGAATAGTGTTAGAAGGTCTAGTAAACTTAAATTGTCTATAATTAGGTGTACTTAGAGAGGCGTATCGCGCAAAGAACTAAGTGTGCTTATTTACACTAACTAGAATCAACTTAAAAATATTTTTTAAAAGGATTATATTATAAAATGTACTACAAGCCTAGATAGAAAGGAATAGTGCCTGTGGGGCATGTAAAATGACCAAGTGACTAAAATGACACCCATATCCTGGATCTTGTTTTATGTGACATACAGAGATATGACACTGGAGAATTCAAATACATATATCACAATAAATGTCACTAAAGTGTTGTCATCCTTTGAGCAAGTGACATTCACACTGGCTCTTAGTTTCCTTATTTGTAAAAACACAGCAGGATTAAGCATTCTCTGAGGTCCCTTTTGGTTGCTATTTGATTCTGTGACAGTAAAATAGTTCTGTTTTATAGACTTTCTTAGCTCGCGAAATACAAATTTCTTTCCTTCTCTGGAAAAATGCTACTGCGATTCGAAAGTAAGTAATGAACAGACAGACATTATTTGGCAAGTTTTCCAAGATTCTAAAAACTATGGGCTGAATGAGCAAAGTTCCTTTGAAAGAATCCTCTGAAGGAATTCCACTACGTAAGGGGATTGAGCAGCGTGCTTAAATACACGACGATCCTAAAGGCCAAGTGTCAGCTCCTTCAGTGTGCTTAGAATTTTATTCCATTCCCATACCACAATTTAATTTCCATAAAAATTATTATATGAGATCCTCAGAGGACCTGGTATGTGTTTGAATGGTTTTTCATTATCAAGGTTAAAATAGTGAAGCATATTTCCATCTTCTTTAACAGAGTATGTTCCCATAAAATCAGGACAATTTGGCTCAATGTTGGAAATAAATCACATGAAGACATTTTTCCAAGACAGAATGAAAACAGCACCTTGCGCATTATATATTCAAAGTATTTTAAAGAACTATGTAATATTTCAGCTCATACGCTATATATTTTTAGTTCCCATATTTGCCCAATTTCTATATCCTTCAATTAAAAAATTATACTTTACAACTACCAAATGAGAATCACGTCGTCATATATTGTTCAGTAAAAATATCATGTTCGATAGAATTTTAAAAAGTCACTAAAGATACCATTAATAATGCATAAGAACTATTTACAAACACCAAAAGGTATTCCTCTTGTCAAACTTGTATATAAATTTTATGACACCGACATCGGTAGGGACCGCTAACTGCAGTCTTTTCTTAGAAAAGATCAATAAAACCCAGCTGAAATAGGAGGCAGAGCTGAAAGTGATTACTTTCATCCTGTTTTATGACATTCTCAAGATTCTCTATGAAGATCTTCTCTAAGGAAGCCTCGCTAGGAAGCTCCCCAGCATTCACAATTTCAAGCCCTCCTATTTAGAATCTGATGTTCTTGCTACGTGATATGCGCTGAACACTGATAATGAAGTCGGCGCCGACTGGGACAAAAATGAACCCGAAGTTAAATATAGCCTAGATGAGCGCTACAGGAGCCGCTGAAAATAAATCAATTGGTTCGATCCTGCTTGTCACTTCTGGAAGGTCACCAGAAAGAAGCATCATCCTAAAGGCAGAGAAAAGAAAATCGGCTCATTCCCTTTCTCCTCTCCTTACAGTACTAGTCAAGACTGTGAATCCCACAGAAATACGGAAACAAACAAACTCAGTCCTCTGAGAACAGATGACGTACTTGCACCACACCAAGTCAGAAGTAACAAAATTATTAGAACCCTTTCACCTTTGCACAGTGCCTCCATTTTCCCCCCTTAGCTTTCTCCTATGGGCTAGGAGGCTTTCCTCTCTCAGGTTTCGCTACCACCTGGCCAGGGAAGATATTGATAACTCCAAACAACTGAATCCTAATTTAATTTCTCTACCTTTTAATCATTTTATTAGTTTAATTTTGTTTCCACCCTGTCTTTCTCTCATAGACCCTGGCATCCACCCATTCTCTCAGAGCAGACTCTTCTGCCTGGCTGGGTACCATTCTATTCCAGGTGATTCACTCATACTTATTTTGACCTTGCCCAGGCCAGGGAAGAGCTCTCACTTCCTTGCCCTGAGGCTTCCTTTACATTCCTTCCTGCTTTACCAGGGAGCACTAAGCTTTCTTTGACTTTTTCTTTGCCAGTCCCACACATCCCAGTGTGCCTGACGGCAGGACAAGGAGCTTCACAGCTTTCCAAACCTGGGAACAGCTGAAAGGCGATTCCTATCTTTTACCCCCAAGGCAAACAAACCTTTTCTTCCTGTCTGTTCTAGACAAAAGGATATCCTTTTTTCTCATGCTAATTCATTTACTTATCATTGTTAATGAAGTCTCTCTTGCCTTTCTAAGGGATTTGGCTCCAATAGCTTTCACACTTTATTTTTCATTTTTAATGCATTGGTCTTTTCTTGTTCTTTTCTTTAGCCTACAAAATGTGTTTATCTCCTTAAGCCTAAAAAGAACAGGAAAGCAGGGCACCTGGGTGGTTCAGTCAGTTAAGCATCTCAGATTATGATCCCAGGGTCCTGGAATCCAGCCCCACACTGGGCTCCCTGCCCATCATGGAATCTCCCTCTGCCCCTCCCTCTGCCTGCTTGGGCTCACTTTCTTGCTCTCTCTCTCTCTCTCACATAAATAAATAGAATCTTAAAAAAAGAAAAAAAGAATAAGAAAGCATGACCTTCTCTAGTTACTGTTTTGTTTTTTTTTTTCTTGTACTGTCATTATATTTCTCTCATCTTCACTTCAAAACTTCATGCAAGGGCCATCCTTCCTTATAAGCTCTACTTTCTCACCACCTACTCATAATTCTTTGCTTTGAAACTTTCACTTGCAAGCTTCACTGAATAAATTTTCTCTTGAAAATGAGCTATGACTTCCTAATCTCCAAAACCATTGTGGCTCAACTCATTAGAATTTTCTAAGGTATTTAACAATACTTAATAGTACTTCGTACTTGAGACTCTGGCTTCTCTCACTATCTCACCACGCCTCCTTCTATGGCTGGTTTTCCTCATCAGGTACAACATTGGTGGATTCTCGTAAAGCCTATGTTGTTGATTGTCTCTTCCCTTTACCTGCGCTCTCCATAATATTGTCTACCTCTATAAATTCAGTTACCACTTATAATTCTTTATTTCTTACTACTTCCTACACATTTCAAAAGGATACCCTACTGAAATGTTAAATTCCCCTAAGTCTGTTAATTGTAATAACAGTCAGTTCCTAGGCTGAAAAACCCCAAGTGCTTTCTCCTGCATGCATAATTTTCTTTAATAGCTCTTGAATGCATCTTTCTTTCCATTTCTCTTTTGACCACCATTTCTCTTTTCACACCCCTGTTCATCTCCCACTGTCCCTTAAGGAACTGTCTCATCTTCAGTATCCCATGCTTGCCTCCCATACCTCTCCACACATCCAGCCTCCCTTTGATGTGCGTAGCAGGACTAATCTCCCAACAGTATTCTCAGATTGGGTTACCCCATCTCTCAGAAACTTCAGTGCCACCGCAGAGTCCTATTTCAAGGCATCGCAAAATCTGACTGTACTAAATCTTTCTTGCTCATTTTTACCATTCTCCATGTTTTAAATTGCATAATACTCTATAAGGAAACAGCTATCCCACAGGATGCTTACATACATTATATGGATATAAGTAATCAGGTAGATTTGAGGAATTCTCTGCTAAATGATGTATTTATTTCACAATTTCTCAAAGTCGTCACTATATTAATATGCATTTCAATTTGTTTTATAGGACAAAAAGCTCCCAGACTTGTTTTGGTGCAGAAAGTAATTTTTCCCCAAGAAATCTACCACCCTTTCATTTACCCAACCCTCCTACATTGTCACATGAAGAAATGACACCCATCCTTCCACACAAATAAACGATGCCTTTTAAGATAAAATCATGAAAGTCTAATAAATAATGAAAAAGGAAAATATACCTTCTCTAAACTCTCAAAGCTATTTGATTATACTATGTTTTATTTTTGAAATTATTCATGTCTATCTCCCATCCTGGACTGTAAGTATCTTGAGACAATGAACCATGAATAAATCATATTTATATTCTCTATAGTACCTACCACAGTAACCTCAAATTGAGTAAATAACTTTATTCCAGGATATATAAAACTTGACACTATTTTTTTACTGTACTTCAGTTCTTCTAGCCCTTTAGAATGAAGAAATTTATGTACATTCAATTATATAAACTAGCACTTAGTAATAACATAATAATCCTAACATGATGTTTGTTACTCATACAGTCCTAAAATAGACATTGGGGCTAGAATCATTGCCTGCAGATTATGACAAAAGTTACTCAATGGATTTAGTTTAAATGGCTAAATTCATTTTGGTAAATGGAATACAGGATTCACACAGCACTAAATCAAAGTAGGTAAATTTTGGTCTCACAGAAAACTTTTTAAAAGCCAGTCAAATTCCAGTCAAACTACTTAGAATTTCTAGTTTCACCCAGTTCCTTTGGGGTCAAACATACAAAATTCATTATCAAGGACCTTGGGGAATAAAGCTGCATCAAGGGATTTGTGGAGTCTAGGACTACTTGGCTCTAAGATGTCCCCTCTAAGTGATGGAAGTAAATATACCTTTGAATCTAGCCCTGTCTTGAGAGGAGTTCAGACTGACTACGCCATGTCCCTTACAGACCTACGAAAAAATAACCTGAAATGTCACTAACGCCATTTATGCCTAGAGCTGACTCTCTCAAAGGAACCAGTAACAGAGATCCCCATCCAAATATAAGAAATACCATAGGTTGAATCACTATTTGAAATATTACATTCAATAATCCTTGACCTTAAAAGGGGCTGCAAAACGAGAACCACTCTTCATCCCTCTTCATTCCCCACCACGCTTACACCTTTCTCTAACTACTATACATCTCTTGATAAATAGGGAGATTATTACAGCAGATAATTTGGTTAGGAAAAAAATTATCAACACATTTTCTACAATTTTTGAAGTAGTTCTATTTTCAAGAAAATGTTTGTAATGAGCAATGGAGGTTTCTAGATTCAAAGGAGAACAGTGTATTTATACAGAGGATTGTACTGATAAGGTAAAATGGAGGTTTCAAACTATGCTCAGAGAGCTAGTGAACTGAAGATGATCCTAGGAACCCCTTTGCATGAATTGACAATTTTGTTTCATCGTTGTTGTTTCGTCTTGCTCTGTGGCTACAGGCTGAGAGAAGAATGCATGGAGGCCCACAAGAGAGTAAGATAAAACAGTAAACAAGATGGATGGCATGGTACCCACGCTGTCCAGCCTGCAGATTCTCATGGACAGAGAGTCCATTAAGACGTTGAAGCTCTGTACACACTGGTGTTTTAAGATTCAGAAGATAAAGTTTGGTATAGATTTGTACAGGGGGCATTTTTGCCATTATTGCCTGCATCCCAGCTTCCGGTCCTAGGTAATCAATTACTTTTGGAGCATTAGAAGATAAGGTCTTTTCCATATATAGCACAGTGACTAGAGTTAACAAAACTTCCCTATATATTTCAGAGTTACTAAGAGAATAGATCTTAAATACTCTCATCACAAAATAAAAATGGTAATTATATAAGGTGATGGAAGTGTAAACTATCCCTATTGTGGTAACTATTTTATCATATATAAATGTATCGAATCATCACAGTATACATCTTTCATTTACACAATGTTATATCTCAATAAAGCTAAGAAAACACACACACAAAAGCAGTGGATCAATACAAAGTTTAGAGTAACAGCTATCTCTGGGGTGCCTGGGTGGCTCAGTGGATTAAAAAATTAACCATTCGACTCTTGATTTTGTCTCAGGTCATGATTACAGGGTCGTGAGATTGAGTCCTGCCTTGGGCTCTGTGCTGCTTAAGATTCTCTCTCTCTCTCCCTCTCCTTCACCTTCCCCCCTCCCCTTACTCTTTCTCTCTCTCTCTTAAAAATAAAACAATTTAGAATAACAGTTACTTCCTTTGGGAGCAGATTGGGGATGAAACAGGAGAGGAATAAAGTCATTTCAAGGGATGTTTCTAGTAAATTCTTCAGTTGAATGGTAGGTTTCATTATATTAATATGCATTCTAATTTATGTATATATTAAAATTTTTTGTATTTATCAAATATGTTTATGTGATAAAGAAAACACATAATAATAGTAATGCTATTTTATCTTCTTGGTAGATGAAAATACTGTAGGAAGGAAATGTATATTATTTTCTCTCCCTCCATTTCCTGCATTTTGTTTCCTTTTCAAGGTGACATACTTCAATTCTTTTTAAAAAAAAAATTATAACATTGTAATAGTTGAAAGTACTGCTGAGAAGAAAGAGAAAGTTATTTCCTAGCTTTCTGTTTTCCAAAAATTATAAGCTCAGTTAGTGAGAGCTGTACCTAATTGTGTCTGATTGTTTTTCAAGTACATTTGCTGTGCTCAAATAGATAATTGTAACAAAAATCCAATAATTAGTAAGTGGATTTTTATATAAGTATTAGGTTTACTCTTAGGTACAGATTAAAAAAAAATCAGGAGCTACTTGACATCAGAAAAGAAAAGAGCAGGACCACATCAGTATACTTAGAAACACAGTGCAACTATACTTTTTTAAAAATAAAGTTTTAATTTAAAATGATTAGTTTATTCAAAATGCACATGTCCTCAATATAAAAGAAATTAAATTTTTCATCCAATTAGTGAAAGCACATAGTCAAAATACTAAAAAATGAGGTAAATTGTTTTTTACCTAGGAGCATAATAAATCAGAAGCAAACTCTGTCAAATGTTAGTCATTGAGAACATCAATCTGTACAATGACTCTGCTGTCAACTTCAGGTTTGAGGCTTAATCATTTCAGAAGCAAGAAAACCATGAGTCATATTTTACCCAAGAGACACTTGAGAACACATATTCATGCTGTTACCCTCATAAATTTCTTGACAATTTGCCTCAAGGTCAATTGGCAATGAAATAATAGAAATGTTAAATTTTGAACAGATTATGTGAAGGTGGATCTAATGAATACACAGCCTGCACTGTCATTTGGTCTCATGTAGATATCCATTGAAAAGTATGAACAGCCTGCAAAACTAGTAAAACACATAACAGTCCTGAAGTACACTTCATAAGTAAGTGCGTGACATATAAGCACCAAATGACATCAGGATATCTGACTCCAGGGCATTTTCTCTAAAGGGTTAGCTTTTGGAGTTTTTAAGAAATGTTTTATATCCAAAGAAGCATAATTCATTAATTCATGATACCTATATAAATTTTATTATATCATGCATCATATTTATTTACAGACCATGACATAAAAATGGTAGTAATGCAAAATTGCCTACAAGTTATTCCCCTCCCTGTATGTACCTCTGTAAATCGTTCCCTTTCACATTTACTCTGGGCTTGGCCATGTGACTTACTTGCGTGTACTAGTCTGTGTGGAACATCCTAACAAAATACCACAGACTGGGTGGCTTAAACAGCAGGAAGTAATTTTTTCACACTTCTGGAGGCTGGAAGTCCAAGGGTGCCACCATGCTTGAATTCTGTTGAAAACCTTTTTCCTGGCTTGCAGAAAGCCACCTTCTGTGTGCTCACATGGCTTTTTCTTGATGTGTATGTGTAGATAGAAAGAGATAAAGCTTTCTGGTGTCTCTTTGCACAAGGGCAAACAGTCCATCAGATCTTTGTCCCCCACCCTCATAACCTAGTTACCTCCCAAAGGCCCCATATCCAAATATCTTTACATTGGGAATTAGGACTTCAATAAAAGGTATTGCCCAAAAACATTTGGTCTGTAACACTGGCCAATGGAACAATAGCAAATATGAAACAAGCAGATACTTAAAAATCATTTGTGCATTTGAGACCCTCCTTTCTTGTGTTCTTGAGACCCCTGTCATCACTACCCTATAAAGGAACCCTATAAAAGAACCCCAGCTGGCCTGCTGCTACAAAGGAGCATATGGCCTTGTTCCATCTTCATTCCTGCTGATCCAGATTATCTCAGTCATGAATAAAATGACCTGAGAGCTGAGGCTCCGTCTTACCGCTCTCTGAGACCATCATAATCACAGATCACCACCACTCTCCCCACCTCATTGGGCCTTTCAAACACTAACGCTATTCCATCTGTGACTTAGGTCCACTATTCTTCCTTGGACACTGTGATATTCATTAATGGTCACCTTAAACAGTTCTACCATCAGAGTTCTGCCAAAAGAAGCTTCTTTTATTCTAGCATGTGATTCATAAATATTTATCAAACAACTCCTACATGGAAAGAATTCAATAGACTAAAATTAGGGGCACCACAATGGAGCAAGATGCAGCCCATGCATTCACACAGTATGTAATTCCTTGGGAGATAACAACAAGAAAAGGTAGAAAGTCATAGTACTCTACGGTAACTTTTCTCAACTGCAATGACCTGAACCAGCAAAAACAGAAATGACTGGAGTGACTATTTCCTCAATTGTCCCAAGTATGTTACGTAAACATTATGCACCTCAATACAAAGGAGGTAATTAATTCAATCCATTCTAAGACTTACGGCATTAAGTTGTAATTTTCTCCTCAAACCCCAGTTGAGAAAAAACAGTCTATGGTAATAACCATTGTATTAGGAAGTACAATCATACCAGCCTGAGAAGATTATAAATATATTTTGCTTTAGTCTTTATTGATGAACATGAACAGTCAAGTGAAAAGAAAAGAGAATAATCCAAAAAGAATATTTTGGGGGTGCCTGGCTAGCTCAGTCAGTACAGCATGTGACTCTTTTTTTTTTTTTTTTTAAGATCTTATTTATTTATTTGACAGAGACAGAGCACAAGCAGGGGGAGGAGGAGAGGGAGAAGCAGATTCCCGCTTAGCAGGGAGCCTGATGCAGGGCTCAATCCCAGCGTGACCTGAGCCAAAGGCAGATACTTAACGACTGAGCCATCCAGGCTCCCCAGCATGTGACTCCTGATCTCAGGGTCATGCATGCAAGCCCCACCCTGGGCGCGGAGGCTGTTCAAGAAGAAAAAGAAAAAAAGAAAAAAAAGAAAATATTTTGCACAGGTTGTCGGTAAAGAGATGCTAATACGCTTGGAGAACTAAAAGATAAAGCTGACTTCCTCTTTCTGATAGCTGACCAATGATGCCCCAGAAAACGTCACAGCAAAGTCCCGCAGAGACTAAAGTCACTTGGAAGAACTAATAGAATGAAAAACACAGCTGCATCTTTATAAAGTGTTTCCAATATTTAAATTCAGGGTTATGATAAGAAATGGATGTTATGATTTTTTTCATTGCTGCTGATGTCTTCCTAGGCTATATGGGACAGTTATTCACTATTTCCATGATTTTAACCTATGCTAAGGAGAAAAATATGTATTAATTATTAATATAAAATGTTTTATTGCTAAACTATAGAAAGGACTACCAGTAGACCAAAAAAAAAAAAAAAATCACTGGTAACTTGTCTAGTCTATATGTAACGGTGCATGCCTTTACTGAATTAGGTTTAATTTTGTTCAACATGTTGGAATTCTTACCTTCAGCATTTATTCTGTCTGTGTTGATGATATGGTCTTACCAGGATATTTCAGAAGTAGCCCCAAGAAACAACTGAATCTATTTGCCAATTACTGTCAGAAAGAACAGCTCAGTATTAATTATGCCAAACCTAACTCATCATTTTTGGTAGATGTTCTTCTACACCCAGATATAAAGTGCTAAAAATTCTATCCAACAGGTTAGCTTCATTATACGTGGGAGTGTTATATGGCAAAATCATCCTGACATGCTTATTACACTGCTCAAAATTCTAAGTTTTGTAAGAGCCTTGTAAGTTATTTTACGATAGAGGTGATAGAAATGGAAACTTCCTGCCTACAAAAGTCAGAGTCAACTCTTTTCCGCTTTAGAGAGCAGAATTCTGCAGCTTTACTAAAGCTTTGGTTCAAATAGCTGACTAGATCCAAAACTGTATTTGAATTAAAGTCCTTGGGCTACTATAAAGTACTCTTGCAGAACCATATTGGTACAGAGACGGCACATCCTTTCCCTAGATAAGAATACAAGAAAGGCTCTGATTTTTATATAATAATGTCATTTTTGCAACGCACACAATTAGAATATAAAGCGGGTCTATCTTATTGCAACAGGTGATACAGAATTGCCAACCACTTCAGTCTTTATTGTTTGCTATCTAACTTTAGTGAAAAGTCAGCTGACAGATCAAGATATTTCTGTAGGGTTATTGGAGGGGAGGTGTTGTGGGGGGATGGCTTAACTAGGTGATAGGGATTAAGGAGGGCACCTGTGATGAGTACTAGGTATTGTATGTAAGTGATGAATCACAAAGTTCTACCACTGAAACTAATATTACACAATATGTTAACTAACTGGAATTAAAATTAAAATCTTAAAAGAAAAAAAAGGTATTTCTGTAAATTTGCATTTGGGTATAAGCCCTTTGCTGGAAGCACTTGATGGTGGAAAATAAAATCTGAAAAGAGAAAACCAAAGTAATAACTAACCTAACAATAATAACAATAACAATAACAATAACAATAATAGCAACAACAGTAAAGATCTCCACTGACCAGAGCACACTGTGGTGAAACATGAGTCTCCTGGAATCTGGAGCCAGAAGCAGTCAATGAAGCAAAAGTTTATGTTCTGCATAATAGAGAGGAGGACTTGAAAAGTGTTTCATGCAAGATCAGGGATGAGAGAATCATCCACTGATGTAAGCCAGGTGCCGGTCTAGGCCTATCCTCCATTCTCTCAATTCCTCCTGAATGGAGGAAGAAAAAATAAAACTGCTGCCCCTTACCACCTGGGACAATATTTTTTTTACACTAGAGCCCAATGGGTCACAGGCAGAACTTTGCAAAAAAATTTAAATGAAGCTAGTCCATGGCTTACATCTAGATTTCTATAGATTTCACACAAGCACAGAATGTGGAGCCCTGAGAGCTTCCTACACGTTGAAAACTGCTTGTTGAAGTTGTGCATACCTTACAATCATCAATTTCTCGCCTACGTACACATGTTTGTGCACAAGAAGACAAGTAAAAAATGTTTATAGCTACATGAAAATAAGAATTTTAAAAAATTGGAAACAATTTAAATGTGTATCAATAAAAGAATAGATAACTGAAGTATGTATATTCTTGTTAAAATGTCTATACTACCCAAAGCAATCTATACATTTAATTCAATCCTTATCAAAATACCAACAGCATTTTTCATAGAACTAGAACAAACAATCCTAAAATTTGTATGGAACCACAAAAGACTCCAAATAGACATAACAATCTTGAAAAAGAAAAGCAAAGGTGTGGGTATCACAATTCCAAACTTGCAGTTATATTACAAAGCTGTACTGACCAAGACAGTATGGTACTGGCACAAAAACAGACACATAGATCAATGGAACAGAATAGAAAACTCAGAAATGGACCCATAGCTATATGGCCAACTAATCTTTGACAAAGCATGAAAGAACACTCAATGGAAAGAAAGACAGTTTCTTCAGCAAACAGTGTTGGGAAAACTGGACAGCAAAATGCAGAAGAATGAAACTGGACCACTTTCTTAAACCATCCACAAAAATAAATTCATCGTGGATGAAAACTTAATTGTGAACCAGAAAACCACCAAAATCCTAGAGGAGAACACAGGTAGCAACCTCTTTGCCATCAGCCATAGCAACTTCCTACTAGACATGTCTCTGGAGGCAAGGGAAACAAAAGCAAAAATAAACTATTGGGACTTCATCAAGATAAAAAGCTTCTGCAGAGCAAAGGAAACAATCAACAAAACTAAAAGGCAACCTACTGAATGGGAGAAGATATTTGCAAATAACATATCTGATAAAGGGTTAGTATCCAAAATATAAAAAGAACTTATCAAACTGAACACCCAAAAAATAAATAATCCAGTTTAAAAATGGGAAGAAGACATAAATACATATTTTTCCAAAGAAGACACAGATGGCCAACAGACACATGAAAAGATGCTCAACATCACTCATCATCAGGGAAATACAAATCAAAACTACAATGAAATATCAGCTCACACCAGCAGAATGGCTAAAATTAACAGCACAGGAAACAACAGATTTTGGCAAGGATGTGGGGAAAAGGTTACCCTTTGCACTGTTGGTGGGAATGCAAACTGGTGCAGCCACTCTGGAAAACAGTATGGAGGTTCCTCAAAAAGTTAAAAATAGAGCTACCCCATGACCCAGCAATTGCACTACTAGGTATTTACTCAAAAAATACAAAAACACTAATTCAAAAGGACACATGTACCCTGATGTTTATAGCAGTATGATCAACAATAGCCAAATTATGGAAACAGCCCAAGTGTCCATGACTGATGAACGGACAAAGAACAGGCAGTATACATATATAATGGAATATTACTCAGCCATAAAAAATGAATGAAATCTTGCCATTTGCAACAACATGGATGGAGCTAGAGAGTATTATACTAAGTGAAATAGTTCAGAGTAAGACAAATACCATATGATTTCACTCATATGTGGAATTTAAGAAACAAAACAGATGAACATAGGGGGAGAAAAAGAGAGGCAAACCAAGAAACAGACTCTTAACTACAGAGAACAAACTGGTGTTTACCAGAGGGGAGGTGGGTAGGGGTAAGGGTTAAATGGGTGATGGGGATTACGGAGGGCACTTGTGATGAGCACGGGGTGTTGTATGCAAGTGATGAATCACTAACTTCTACACCGGAAACTAATATTACACTGTATATTAACTGGATTTTAAATAAAAACTTGAAAAAAAATGATAAACAGAAAAAAAGTCTGTATATTCATGGAATGGAATATACAGAGTTAAAAAGAGTGAGCTAAAGCTACATGTTTGAGCCGGCTCCAATAAAGCATATGGCAAAGGATTCATGAGTATGATGCCAATATATGAAGTCTGATAACTCATAAAACTTTATAAAATATTTTATTTATTTTTTTTTTTTAAGATTTTATTTATTTATTTGACAGAGTTAGAGACAGCCAGCGAGAGAGGGAACACAAGCAGGGGGAGCGGGAGAGGAAGAAGCAGGCTCATAGCGGAGGAGCCTGATGTGGGGCTCGATCCCATAATGCCGAGATCACGCCCTGAGCCGAAGGCAGACGCCCAACTGCTGTGCCACCCAGGCGCCCCAATATAAAATATTTTATATGGAAGCATATAATATATATATAGAAGCATATATATATATATATATATATATATATA
>NW_024424564.1:3409330-3437959 GCF_017311325.1 Ursus maritimus | reverse complement strand
ATATATATATATATATATATATATATATATATATACACTATACATTATAGTATATAATATTAGCACTTAAGTAACTAAGACAACATTCAATTAATCAATAATTATATAATGTACATACTATGTGCTTGGCACCATTCTAGGCACTGAGTATAAGCAATCAACAAAACAGACTAAAATTCCTGCCCTTACAGAACTTATATTCCAGTAGAAAGAGAGGAGGAATCAGAGAAGAAACAAATAAATGACATATGATGACTACTCTGGAGTATAATGAAACCTAAAAGGGAGATGTGGAGACCTGGGGGTAGGGTGTTGCAATTTTAAACCTCATGTCAGAAAATGCTTCACAGAGAAAGCATCACTAAGAAAGTGACTTCTAAGTAAAGATCTAAGAATGTGTGAGTATAGATAAAAAATTGCCTGGAGAAGGAGTTTTTGGTAGACAGAAGAACACATGCAAAGGTCCTGAGGCTGCCGTGTGCCTGACAAGTTCAACATGAAACAGATGTAGAGGCATACTGTAAATTATACACAGCTATACAAAGAATAGTTATGATGTAAAGTTATTTTAACAGAACTATCAGATTAGGTGGAAGAGAGAAAAATGCATTATACATGGATTCAGGTCTCCAAGAACTTCTAAGGAGCCTATGTCACTCTGAGAATAAGTAATTACAGAAGGAATGAAGTCTGAAGAGGCGAAAGATAAAAAGTGGAAATATTAGTTTCCCTAGAAAATTTCCAAATTCCACTCAACTTTTAATCGGGGGAGGAAAAAAAGACAAAGAACAAAACACTTTGCAAAATAAAAAAAAGTGCTTCTCCATATCCTTTCTCCTATACTTCCTATCTGTGATGGTTAATTTTATTTATCAACTTGGCTAGGCTATGGTGACAGTTGTTTGGTCAAACAATAGTCTAGATAACTGCTGTGAAGGTATTCTGTAGATGTAATTAACATTTACAACCAACTGACTTTAAGTGAAGAAAATTATCCTTCACAACATGGGTAGCCCTCATCTAGTCAGCGGAAGACCTTAGGAGCAAAAACTGAGGTTTCCCAAAGAAAGAATTCTGCCTCAAAACTGTAACATAGAAATCCTGCCTGAGTTTCTAGCCTGCTGGCAGGCCCTGTGAATTTTGGACTCAAGACAGAAACATCAACTCTTACATGAATTTCCAGCCTGCTAGTCTGCTCTGCAGATTTCAGACTTGCCAGCCCCTGTAATTGTGTAAGCCAAGTTCTTAAAATTAATCTTGTAGTTTTGTTTCTCTGTAGAACCCTGACTGATACAGAGGACAGAGCATGGAGCCACAGAGACTTGTCCTCAAGCCTGAAAACCTCATGGAACTTGTTCTGCTAAGTTGCAAACTTGCTTTAGATCAGTGACCCTTTATTCCTTCATTTCCCTTTTTGGAGAGGAATATCTACTCTATATCTGTCCTACTGTTTTATCTTGGAAGCAGATGACTCACTTTCTCGGCTTCACAGATACACAAATGGAGAGGAATTTTGCCCCTGAGGGCAAATATCCCAAGTCCCACTCTTTAACTGATTTAGACAGAATTTGGACTGAGAACTGATGCTAGAATGGTTAAGACTTTGGAGGATATTGGGATTGGGTGAATGTATTTTTTACATGGGAAGGACATGACTTTGGGGAGAATCAGAAGTAGACGGCTATGCGCTGAACTGTGTCTCTCAAAAAAAAAAAAAAAAAAGTACATTTAAGTCCTAACCTCCAATACCTCATAAGGTGACCTTATTTGGAAACAGTTATGCTGGAGTAGGGTGGACTCCTAATCCAGAATGACAGGTGTGCTTATAAGAAGATGGCCAGCTGAAGACAGAAACACAGACGGAATGCCACGTGAAGACAGAGGCACAGATCGGAGTCATGCTGTCAACAGCCTGGAGCTGTCAGTAGACAGAAGAGGAAAGGACAAGATAGATTCTTTCCTAGAAGCCTCCAAGAAAGCACAGAGGGCCCAAAGCTCTCATGTCAGACTTCAGGTCTCCAGAACTGAGAAAGAATAAATTTCTGTTGTTTTTAGCCGCCTACTTTGTGGCATTTTGTTGTGGCAGCCCTAGGAAGAGCTCAATAAGGATTTATAGTCTGCCAGGTAAACTCTTCTATAAATTCACATGATTCTCATACTAAACAAGCAAAGGAATACTATTATTATTGTTATAAACCCCATTTATGTATTTAGTTATTTTTGGTTTTTTTATAGCCCCCATTTTATAACTAACTCACTTAAGAGAGGCTCTTACAGGTTATGTGATTTACCCATGATTTGCAAAGCAAGTTAATTGTGATGCTGAGGCTTTGAGCTAGGTTTTCCAACACTTACGCTTTACAGCACTCAAAGCATTGGTACTCTGTGTTTATCTTTTAGAGACATCCGGGGTGTGTGTGTGTGTGTGTGTGTGTGTGTGTGTGTGTGTGTGTGTGTGTGTAGGCGCGCGCGCGCACGCCCGCGCTATCTATAGGTAAATGCCAAAGAGCCTTAGTTGATTGTTCAATTCATGGAGTACATCTGATAATGGGCTAAAGGAACAGAGAGGACTTTTTGATGGTAACTTGATTTGCATATTCCCAAAGGACACCTGAGAAGAAGGTGAACATCCAATGGACACGGTGAATTAGAACAGTACCTACATTTTAATATGAGCAGGCCTGGTTCGGAATATCTAATAATAAAAGATGAATAGAAGAGTCTACTAAAAACATGATAAGTCATCCATACATACTCTACTTTAAAAAAACCACTGTCTTAATTGTCAGTGTCTCAAAACTTAATTTTTTAAATCATCATAAGTCAAATAATTGTTTTATCTCTCGATGGCATGCAGATTGTTTCAAAATTTAAATGAAGATCATTCATATTTACCTGCATATTTTTTTTACTCATTTTTACATTTCTTTCATTAGTGAAACCACAGCCACTTAAACATTAAGTTATAAATTATGAACATGCAGGCATGGTTTTAGTGTGTATCAAACTGAGTATTGGCAATACTCTCTTCTCTAGCCTTGAGAACTTAAATATACCTAAGAAAGTCCATATACAGAAATAAGGATGCGACTATATGCACGATAATCAATGGACACACAAATTTTAGCAATGTCAAGAGTGAATCTGGAAAATATCATTAGAGAATTATACCTTAAATGCCAGTGCTTATTTAGCTATACCTCCAAATAAAAATGTATTAAGGCATAAAATATGACTTCCCACTCAAAAACAGTGGAAACGCTGACTGATAAACCATTAACTCTATTGTCCCCCAGTAAATAGAGACTGGTTTTAGTCCCAGCTCTCCCAATAGTTGTTACTTTCCCTCTCTGGACTCAGCTCCTTGTATATAACATACAAGGTTCCTGCTAGTTCCAAATTTCAACAGCAAAATCACTGATCATTGACTGACATTTAATTGCAGTTCAAAAGAAATGGAAATGGAAAACTACCACAATAAAATTTAGCTTTTAATATTTACTCATCTTTATCACTTAAGTCTCCATACAACCTGTAAAATAAGTTTTCTTGGCCTGGAATACTTGCTGAATTAAGATAACAATGGCCAGACACTCTAGAAAAAAACAGGACTCTACATAAATTCTTCTAATTTGTGGCTCTAGTGGCTTAAGCAATATCTCTCTTTATCTTGGAAACTCAATGCAGAATATAATTACTCTATAAACGTATAGAGCAAATATTTTTATTTTTAGAAACCAGCTTTGAAAACTGTAAAATTTAGTAAGCGATGTCTTTAATTACATCTAAACTATACAGATAGCATCACCTGCAATGTAACTGGCAATAACTCCTTATCTTGCCATAATACAATCCCAAACATTTGGGGAACAAATTACCTAAGCCCCATAAAAAAATCAATTTATTTTTACAATTTTTTCAGCAAAGTACACACAGACATTTATAAAACACAATGATTTAAAATAAGAAAAACCAGATTATCTTTGACATTGTTATATAACATCAAATAAAAATGAAATTTTAGTGATTAAAGACAGTGTTATTTTCAAAATGTCAGTGTTAAGCGAACTTTAAAATCTTCCTTACTAATGAAGACTTGGCAGGCTATATAATATACCATATTATTTTAAGTAATTATGATTAATGCATCGTTCAGCCAAGAGGCTTAAGAACGACAAGTTAGTTTTAGAAAAACATTTCAAAATCCTATTTCCCTAAAGCAACCACAGAATACCTCATTAGCTGTAACTCCATACAACTCAAAAAGCAAAATCTTTAGAGGACTAGTCAACATTTAGAGTTTTTCACTCTTCTTTCATTTAGCCTAGAACATGAAATCAGTTGATATTGAAGAAATGAAAAAAAATCCACAAGTCTATAATCTAAAGAATAGCCTAACACAGGTACAATTTGTATAATTGAAAAGTTACCTCAATAGAGAACAAGAGTTTTCCACTTTGCTCAGGGCTCAGAGCTGAGAACAGAGGCAACTGATGATTAATTTTAGCCAGAAGCAAACTTGCACACATACCTCAAGAGACTCTCTGCTTTTCCCTTCCTCTCTCTTCTCTCAAATAGGGGAAAGGTAGCCCTCTCTTTTCTTGAAGAACATGCTTTGACAGGCACAGTGAGTTCATACTTATCACACTGTAAAGTTACCTTGGCTTAAATTATATCCTTGGTAAAGAAGGTAACCAAGTATGTCAATTTGAACTGCTAAATTTAATCTTTTAATTCTTTTTCTCTGAGTTGATATCATGTAAATTTTCAAGTGTATTTACCACCATGTGATTTTGTATCATGTCTGGAACATACTGCAAAAGTCCTATAATACATAAATTAATGTGCCAGTGAATCTTCACTGAGTCTAGGACTAGATAATTCAATAAGGTAAGAACAATTTAAAGAGTCCAAGGTCAGGGGCACCTGGATGGCTCAGTCATTAAGAGTCCATGATCCTGGAGTCCTGGGATCAAGCCCTGGAAGCTCCAGGTGGAGCCCTGTGTTGGGCTCCCTGCTCTGCTGGGAGTCTGCTTTTCCCTCTCCCTCTACCCCTCCCCCCACCCACCCCCCTCTCTGTAAGTGCTTGCTCGCATGCTCACATGCTCACTCTCTCTCTCTCTCTCTCTCAAATAAATAAATAAAACCTCTAAAAAAAAAAAAAAAGAGGCCAAGGTCATGTGTTGAACTCCTCGAGGAGCAGTTAGCTTCCTTTAGTTGCTTAACACAAATCACACTCTTTATTCGACCAGCCATTCTATAAATGCATCATGCCCTCTGTCAGAAAGGGTCCTCAACTAAGAGTGTGACAGTGATTCTGATGGTGGGTCAGTGTGGCCATCTTTGTATTTCAAGAAATACACTAACCTTTGGAGAAATGAAGAGCTATCATTTACTGGGTGTTTTTCATATGCTAGATAGTTTTTTTACCAAACAATTTATATCCACGACCTCATTCTCTAAACCATATAATATAGACATTATGATACATACTTATGAGGACACTGAAGCTCACAGTTTTGATTACTCCTAAGTAAGGCCATTTGGCTCATAAATAATGGGTCCTGGATTCCAATTCTAGTTTGGATCCAAATCCCTCTTCCTTTCCACTGAGCAAGAGGCCATCCTACCCATGGTCAGTGGATGAGGGGAATTTGATTCTCCACGTAAAAGACTTCATTATTGAGACCTAGGCACTATAGTGGTCTGTGACCTGAGACACTAGGCACTAGCTGTAAAATATGCTGCCCAAATATTTTATTTATTTAGTTAGTTAGTTAATTTTAAGTAGGCTCCACACCTAGCATGGAGCCCAACACGAAGTTTGAACTCAGAACCCTGAGATCAAGACCTGAGCTAAGATCAGGAGTCACACATTTAACTGACTAACTCACCCAGGAGCCCCCCAAATATTTTAATAGACTGCATTTCTAAATGCATATACTGGTTACAATAACCAAGTAATAACATAAATAATCTCTGGACATTTCCTCTAACTTATTTAATGAAATAAAACAAATGCCTTTACATAATATGACATGTGGTATTTTTCTGTCTCCTTTATTAAAACTAAGTTCAAAAAATAAAATAATAAAATAAAATAAAATAATAAAATAAAATAAAATAAAATAATAAAATAAAGGAGTTAAGAAATTTTGCCTAATACAAAATTAGATATACAGTGAAGCTGTAATATACCGAACAAATCGTACTATGGATTTCACAATTACGTAGTGTATCTGGTGATCAAAAGCAGAGAACATCTTTACTGACAACTCTTCAAATACCTTCGTTCCAACACAGAAAAGTGTTTAGTAGCTAGCAAATGTTTAATTATGTTTATTTGGGGTCAAATTACCTGATGGGATATAGGTGAATAATCAATTAATAACTTCATTTTGTACTCTGTAGCTATTCCTCAAAGTAGCTTATTTTTCAAAACAGTAGAAGAATAAAATTTCAAGAAAATCAAGTGCTTTATCAACAGCTTTTATATATATTGCAAATATGACAATGAGACTCAATTTTATGCAAAGAAATGATTATTAACTTTCATTAAGTAAGCATGCTATTAATTATACTGAGAATGCTACATTTAAAAAGCTCTTAAATGTATAATTAATATTTTCCACTTAGTATTATTTCTAAAGTTAAACAAAATGAGAAATACAAACATATATCTAATTTTGATATGTAAAAATTCTATCATCAAGAAAGTAACTTAACATAAGGTCTAGAAAGATTAGAATTGGAAGGAGGCTCTCCAATATATTTTGTACTTATTTTGTATGATTTTGCTTATTGTTATCACAATATCAAATCCTTGAAAAATTACTATCCAAATGACAGAGCCTATGGTTTGTTCTGTTAATAGAGTCTGTCAGAAAAATTTAAAGAGCTCTTCATTATAAATAATATATTTGCTTTCTTAATGCAGAATTTATTTTTCTTCATAGAAGATATTTCTCCTACTAAATTATTTTATCATCTTAAATACACATTTTTAGCAGATCTACCAAAAAGCCAAAATTCCCTAATTTAAATTAGTGTTTGCTGAAGTAGAAAAAATGGCAAATATAACTAATTGGCTTTAATATGCAACTTTGGACACCTACGGAATCACATTAAAACATTCTACAATTTGACTCTCTTTTAAAATGAGAAATCTTAGTTAACACACAGAGAAATCATGTTATTAAAGCTGAACAAGTAAGTTCTATGGGATGTGAGATAAATACAGACAGCCGCTCTGTATTTATTGCTACATAAACCTTTGAGAAAAGAAAAGTCACATGCAACACAGACTTGTTCATCATGAGCCCTGGGGAGAAAAATGGCTGAAGGTGACTAACCTTTGCCAAGGTTACAAATTCTCAAGAGCAATTTCAAAAATATGATAATGTGAGACTTTTTAAAATTCCAGTTTCTAGAATTCTTCAATAAAGTGGGGACAGTAGAGAGAGGAAATATAGTCTCAGGGGAATACCTTGATGAATAGCATGTGTGCTCTTGGAACAGGTTATTAATTCTGCGTTTGAAACATGACAATAAGTTCTTGGCAATGAATTTGTTTATAGCATTATTCCCAAGTTCCACGCAGCATTTGTACATTTCCCTTGTGAGATTTTGATGTTGTGTATTACGACTAAGGAGTGAAAACTGAATTAATGTGGAAAGCCCGATTGTCATCTGAATAAAATGTGCAAGAAATTCCACAGAGCAGAAAGTTCAGGTCTATACTTAGGGTAAGAAAAGCAGGGAGCTGGTCAGAAGAGAAAAAAAAAAAAATCAAATACGTCCCAAACATAATGGTAAACTTCTAATGGATTGCTTTTCTCATCTGAATAAAACTATTTTTCTTCTTCTTTTCCTGGGTACCATAACCTAAACACTCATTTTGCACAACCGATTGCGATCCTATTATTTTCTGAATTGCAGAATTATAACAGACATAAAAAGAGCACGTAGCAGAAGAAAACAATCCTGAGTTACTTATTCCTCAGAGCTACAATGTAAAAAGGAATCTTTTTTTTTAACCTTGATAAGCATAAAAGGGAAAAAGTCTTCAGTTAAATTTGCTTTCACAGAATAATCGCCTTCAGGTTTCAACATGCCACAGGAAAATATAATTGGAGCAACGTGGTCCTAAACACAAAATATACAAGTGTTCTACCATTTCAACACACTTCCCCCTTTTTGCCGACAACAATGACTCACTAGTTGAAGTATGGAAGAGTGATTTGTGTACATGGAAACATTTAAGAGGCTTCCTTCTTTGACTGTCATCCAGTCAACAGAAGATCCTACCATATTCAGCCAATCTAGGAAACATGTTCAGAGAAAGAGTGCTTTAAAATATTTTTCGAGTCCAGGGCCTTGGATTCCACTCAGCTCTCTGCCATTCCCCTCAGCATGCACTGGGACCTCACAGCTTTCTATTAAATATACCAGCATCCTGCCAGAGACTCAGCTCAAAGTCTCAGAGTCAGCAACACTGTCTCCCTTTCTCTATCTGCCACAAGGAATCAAATCTATCTCCTTTTCTTCTTTCCCACAAGAACCATTTAATTTCAATAAATTTGGTAGCTTTCCAATTGTTATCCCAGCATCCAATCTATTTGAGTAAAGCCTCAATATCTCTGTCTAAATTATACAGCTAATATAAGCCCAGACCATGGCACACTCCTAGTCAAAACTGGTCAGTAACTCCCTGCCTCCCCTTCCCAACATTGACACACCATAGATGGCTGTGCCGTCTATATGCATGCAAACACACACACACACACACACACACACACACACACACACACGCATGTGCACACATACACGAATACCGGGGAACAGGTTACAAAATAAGACGATCAAGTGTGTAGTTTCTATCTATTACTATAGTCACCAAGCTGTCCTCACATCCGCAAAATGTATTCATCTTATAACTAAAAGTACTTTGACTTTTCACTGCCATTAGTAAATTAAAAGCCATTAATTCTCTTGGTTTCAAAAATACTACAGAGACATTAGACATTAACAAAATACGAATAAATGGAGTTTAAGGCAACATTCCATCTACTGGCCCAGTCATACCTAACCAGGTATGAGATTCTTCCACACTTCAAAATAAGTTTATATCTTGACTAAAAGTTAATAAAAACCTTTAAAATTTTTTAAGTTATTTTATTTCATTTTTTTAAAGATTTTAGTTTTAAGTAATCTCTCCACCCAGTGTGGGGCTCGAACTCACAACCCTGGGATCAGGAGTCACATGCTCTACTGACTGAGTCAGCCATGCGTCCCTTAAATTGTTTTAAATGGAAGCATAAAACCTTCAAATGCTGATGCAATGGAATATAAGCAAGAAAAGTAAAATGGCTATGACCAAAAAGACCAGAAATAAATGCTGGAGAGGATGTGGAGAAAAGGGAACCCTAGTGTACTGCTGATAGGAATGTAAATTGGTGCAGCCACTGTGGAAAACATTATGGGGGTTACTCTAAAATTAAAAATAGAACTACCATGTGACTCAGGAGTCCCACTTCTATGCATACATACACCTGAAGATATCACTATCTTGAAGAGATATCTGTGATCTTATGTTCACTGCAGCATTATTCGCCATAGCCCAAATATGGAAATAACGTGTAAGTGCCCATTAATGGAAGAATGGAAAAAGAAAATATGATATGCATAGGTGCACAGAGGCACGCACACACACAGACACACACACACACAGGAATATTAATCAGCCATAAAAAGGATTGAAATTCAATCTTTTATGACAACATAGATGGATCTTGAGGGCATTATGCTAAGTGAAGTAAGTTAGAGAAAGACAAATAGGGATGATCTCATGTACATGCAGAATCTAAAAACATCGAACTCATAGAGATAGTAGAATGGTGGAGGGCTGGAGGGTGGGGAAAACGAAGAGATGTTCAAATGGTAAAAACTTTTAGTTATGAGATGAATACATTTGCAGATGTGAGGACAGCATGGTGACTACAGTTAATACCACTTTGTACACCTGAAAGTTGCTAGGAGAGTAGAGCTGTAATTGTTCTCACCATAACAAGAAGAAAATTATTATTATTATTGTGATAATAACTTCACAACATATATTTATAGCAAATCATCACCCTGCACACCTTATACAATGTTCCATGTCAACTGTATCACAAGAGAGCTGGGAAAAAAAGAAAAGTAATGTAAAGTCATATGGTAAAGGCAGTTCATAGGAGTTATAACCACACCCTAGGACTTAATAAAAATAACACGGCTTCAATTTTTTTACTCCTCTCTGGTTTCCTGGTGTCCGCCTGAGCTGCAGATGGAGCACAGGGACCTTCTTTGCCTTCGGCTGGCCTTGTCAGGCGGGCCCCAGCCTACTCACTAGGTTTCATCAACCTGGGGAACCAGCTATTTCTATTTCCAACCATGGTGCGGCATAGCTCCTTGCTGTCCTTCTTCACACTATTTTAAAGGATTCTTTAAAAATAAGTGTTTGATTTAGTGTTAGAAAGTTTGGGTTCAGACATACACTCTACTTCCTACCTTGAACAAATTATCTAACCTCTGTGATTCTCAGGCTTCTGATCTACCTATTGCTTTCACATTTCTTTATGGAGATACTCCTGGTAAAATAACACTTCAGTTCATTTCCCATGTGATGGCTGAATTTAGAAGAAGAAAAAAAACTAAGCAAGCTTAGTACAGACCTTTCTGGGCTCTCTCTTACCTGTATGTGCCTTCCTACAGAGGAGGGGCATTCTGGTTTGGTCTACGCCATGTAATAATTTTACTAGTGCAAGTTCTGTTCCTACAAAGGAAATGCCTACGTCTTGGAAATAAGTTCAACTGGAAACCCCATTTGATGAGATATCCAAGCCACATTCTCTAGTTTAGCATTATTTTTAAGAATTAAATAGATGAGTTGAAAGGACTAGCTGAATCTATTTTTTCCCTTGCGTTAATTAATCAATTTAGCCAACATTTGGTGAGCAGTTAGCATACAATACAAAAGCTAGTGTGTTAGGAATAGTAGGGATGCCAAGATAAATAAGACAAGTTCTCTTTTCTCAAATAGTCACTCTTCCATGAATGAAGACAGATTAATATATAGTTAACAAGCCCGAATTATTAAAGCTAAAATAGAGATACAAAGTATTATTAGAGTTGTCATATACTGTAGTTCTTGTATAATTTAACTCATTGCTACATACATTCACATACACTAAAGGTAAGAACCAAAATCGTAAAACTACTTACTCAAGGCATCTGTCACAACATCAGAAGGCTGTTAAGAAATGTTAGGATTTGATAATCAGAACAATATCATAGAAATGTGCTCCCCTGTATCTGAAACCAATAGATTCATTATTCACCAGATTTTCCATGGACACATTAGCAAATGTGACTGAGTTGCTCATAGCAGGAACTCACAATTTATTACTTCTGGACCATACCATGAATGGAGAAGACTAAATACTTAATTTAAAATTTTCCCTAGGTTTAAGACACTGCCAAGAGTATATAAATCTGGCCATCCTGGGGCGCCTGGGTGGCGCAGTCGTTAAGCGTCTGCCTTTGGCTCAGGGCGTGATCCCGGCGTTCTGGGATCGAGCCCCACATCAGGCTCTTCCACTATGAGCCTGCTTCTTCCTCTCCCACTCCCCCTGCTTGTGTTCCCTCTCTCGCTGGCTGTCTCTCTCTGTCAAATAAATAAATAAAATCTTTAAAAAAAAAAAAAAACACTTTCCCTATCCTTTAAAAAAAAAAAATCTGGCCATCCTGCCTGAAAGAAAAGCCCAATTATTGGTCATCACCATTGACATTAACCCGCAGAATCCACGGTTTGTATATGTGGATGATGGAGATGAGGAGACAGTGAGTGACTTAGGGGAATGTCTAATAGGGAGAATATTGTCAGGCATGCTCAGTTTACCTCCCTACTGATCTGTGGATGTGGCATCAAGGTAGAAAGGCATATAGAAGTAAAGAAAACATGACAAGGTATTTGGTATATAATTTACTTGAAACCTTCCACTGACATTAATTCCAGTGACTTTTTTGTTCAAATAATTTGTTCTTTTCTGCCACCCCCTGTCAACTGTGGATTTAAGTTAAAACAGAGGCAAGAAAGAGTGATATCCTTTGTAGTTTCGGTGTTCAAAAGTTTCTCTGAGGCCACACAGTGACCTACCCGTTTCCACACAATTGAGGGCCTTGGGGATAGCCCCTCCTAATTTTCTGTGATTTTTTAGCTGTAGCCAGGCAAATGAGATGCGATTTAGTGAAGTGTGGGAGGAATGAGGCTGTAAAATAGAGGTTGAAAGCACTGACTAAAGGGCACCACTAAGAAAAATAGAAATATTTAACTAAAAGAACACATGTGATTCTCCGTGTCTGTTTCTAAACCACATACTTAACTGGCCTGTGGTTTTTAAATATCCAATTGCTAGAGAAAACCTGGGGAGTTAAAAAAAAAAAAAAAAAAACAAGCAGAGATACGTTATTCCATAAGAACAACGCATGGTCACAAACTATTTAAGAAATCACGGCATGTTCCTACCGGCCTTGTGTGTAGGTAGCCAGACCAAGTGAGTAGATCTCACATCCAGCCTAACTCCACCACTAGGACTCTGGTATTTCTGGGATCACTGGTTCTTCCCCACCGTACGAGGGAAGCCTTGAACAGACTTCATTCATCTGTTGACATTGAGAGGTGCATGACACATGTTGGCTGAATTAATTAATATATTGTACCCTGGAATATAGCTGCTATGGCCAAAGTCAAAAGGCTGATCCAATATATGCCGTCGGGCCTAAAGAAGACCCAGCACACCCCTGCCACACACATAGAACGTCACGACAGAAGTAGCAATTTCTAGCCATCTACTTCTAAGGCTCCTCTCTTAACGGAATGTCTGAAAATTCAACGTCCAGACTAGTTTCTCACTTGCAAAGTACTTTTTTTTTTTTAATCTAGGACCTCTTTTTACAGGGTGCTGCATACTTTTCCTAGAACCAAGAAGTGTGCATGCTGAAACAGTGACATACAAACAAACCTAAAGACACTGGATGACAGGTAAAATAGAAATACACATGAATTAAATGAAGTGAATTATTATAGAATATGCAAAATTTGCTCCATCCACCTGTTAGTGATAATGAGAACAGACAAGGAAAAGAGTTACTTAAAAGTACAAGAGAGGGGCGCCTGGGTGGCGCAGTCGTTAAGCGTCTGCCTTCGGCTCAGGGCGTGATCCCGGCGTTCTGGGATCGAGCCCCACATCAGGCTCCTACACTATGAGCCTGCTTCTTCCTCTCCCACTCCCCCTGCTTGTGTTCCCTCTCTCGCTGGCTGTCTCTCTGTCAAATAAATAAATAAAATCTTTAAAAAAAAAAAGTACAAGAGATTTTAAAAATTACCTTAAATAGCAAGTTATGAAGTTGAGAGAATTTAGTTGCATTAAAATGACTCTACCCCAAAGGCATTCACCCTGAAGTTTTGGACACTTTCCTGATTGTACCTGAAAATAAAGTATGACTCTAGAGAGTATAATATTTAAGGAATAAAAGTAATAATAATAACAGCAGGTAATCCTTATATAGCCCCTACTGTGTGCTAAGTACCCTTCTAAGTACCTAACATAAATTAACACGGCTAATTCTCACAGCAGCCCTATGAAAAAGATGCTCTTTACTCTTCTCATTTCACAGATGAAAGAAGTGATGCTTAAGCAGATTAGAGTTAGTAAGAATCAAGGCCAGGATTTGAACTCATCTACTCAGGATCCATAATCTGTGCATTTAACTAATAAGGAACACACAGGCACAGCCAGTCCCCTTAGCAAACCATGTATCTCAAAGGAACCGTAGGACGTACTATAACCTGCCTCAAAGATGAGACGCTCAGTATGGGACAAAACTTAACAAATCAACGGAGCAAATCCCTCCCATGGTTACCTAATGGCACCCTGGCATAACTCCCTCTACTCTCAGGCTTCCCCTACAGTTGCAGTGTCAGCCTGTATTAGTTTTCTATAGTTATTGTAATAAACAACTACAAGCTTAGTGGCATAAAACAACATAAATTTATTTATCTTATAGCTCTGAAGGTCAGAAGTCTTCCTGGGCTAAAATCAAGGTGTCAGTGGGAGGCCAAGGGGAGCATCAGTTTCTTTGCCTTTTCCAGCTTCTAAAAGTCACCCATATTCCACGGCCTGTGGCTGCATTCCTTCAACTCCGAACCGGCAATGCCACCTGAAGTCCTTTACATGCTGCCATTTCTCCTTCAGTTATCAGGCCCTGGTGATGACGTTGGGTCCAGGCATATAATCAAGGATAATCTCAAGGTCATCCAATTAGCACCCTAACTTCTCCCTCACCAAGTAACATTTCCATAGGGTGTGAGGAGTAGGATGTGGGAGCCATGATTCTGTCTACCACACGGACATACTGTGATTAGTGCGTGAACTTGAGGCAGAAGACCGTAAGTTGGTCTAGGAACTGTTCGTGATAAACCGCTGACACAGCTTTGTAAATTTATCACGTTCCTCTAACAATACAACTAAAAATAGCTAGCAATCCAAATTCAAAAGGAAATTTGGCCAATTAAATATAATTCTGAAAAGAGTTATTGGTTACAAGAACATCTGATTTCAAATTATCTCTCTGAACAATTTATGAGTCTTGACTCAGTGCTGAGCACCGGTTTCCTCCTCTACACGGTGGGGTAGTAACACCTGACCTGCTCTACACCACGACTGTATCAAGAACCAAATTAGATTAAACCACGAGTGTGGACACTCTTTGTAAGTCAGAAAGCCTTATACAAATAAAATACAAATATAAGAAACTCAATATCGTTATTTTTGTTCAAATTATAGTTATTTTTAAAGGGTTCCAAAAATAAATAAAAGTATGTACCTATGATGTGGGAAACAAAGGCAGAAGGAAATGTAGTTAAAATTAAATGTCTTTATAACCTGCATCCCGTGGACAAATTCTTGAGGCAGGCAGAGTATAATGTTCCTCCAGGAAGCTCCTACCTGTCTTAATGTTAATGCCTTGCTAGACACAAAAACAACTTCAGTTTGATGATAGCAAGGCCTCCTATATCCCTGAATCTTCTTTAGCATACAAAAATCCTTTTGGAACTTCCCTTATCTTTATTTCCCCCAACCCCAAAGTATATAATCAGCTACTCCTCATAATCCTGGGACAGCATCTCTTTCTGCCCACAGGTCCTGTACCCGTTCTTTAATAAAACCACCATTTTGGGATGCCTGGATGGCTTAGTCGGTTAAGTGTCCACCTTCAGCTCAGGTCATGATCCCAGGGTCCTGGGATCGAGTCCCACATCAGGCTCCTTGCTTAGCGGGGAACCCGCTTCTCCCTCTGCCTGCTGTCCCCCTGCTTGTGCGCTCTCTCTCTCTGACAAATATTTTTTTTAAAAAATCTTTAATAAAACCACCATTTTGCACCAAAGACACCTCAAACTTTCTTGGCTGTTGGCTCTGGACCCCACCAAACCTCATCAAAAAAAACATGCAAAAAACTACATCACCTATAGTCTCCACATTTATTTTAAAACCAGCATTCACATTAGTAATAGTAACATAATGCTTATTACTATTGAAATTTATCATTTATTACCTTTAAAATATTCTTCTGACGGAGGAAGGGTTTACATCCAGCTCTCTTTTATACACAGAGAAACTGAAGCTTAATCTCTTGACTGAGATTACACTGAATATGGAGTCATAGAAGGACTAAAGGCTATTAGTGCCAACTTTAAAATCCGTTCTAGTTTTAAAAACAAATTTAAACACCAGCCAAGTCAATATTCCCATTCACATTAAGATCCACCAATTCCACAAGCAGTGTGACTTGGCGTTAACTAGACACATTGAGGGGGCTCACAAATTCTGTCAGCAGAGAATCCTGGGGTCCTTTGGTTTCCAAGATTCCCACGTCTAAGTTTTCACAGGAAAGCATCACATCTGAAGAGTGACTCCTAAAAGAATCTGAGAATAACCAACTAACTGTTGAGATGCACGTTTCAAAAAAAAAAAAAAACGAAAAAGGTATCCAACTCCATCTCTGAAAGACTTAGCAATGTAGCATTCTATTGCACTGGCTGAAAATTCCCTAAATCTCCAAGATTTTCTTTAAAGGCCCTCTCTGGATATGGACAGAGTTAATTAAATTACTTCACATCACCATGAGTCCTACATCGAAACTGTTGTTTGTGCCCCGCCTTTGCATTTTCTGTCTCAAATCCTGTTTCCCAAAGTGATAAGGAGTTCCTACAAAAACATCAAAGAGATTCACTTCAGTCCAATGTATTTGGGATTTCAAAACAATACCTGTTTTTAATTTTGGGGAGACTCTTCCCTCTACTTTTGGTAGGATAATGTATAAGCGTATGTATATGTCTGTTTATAAGGCAATAATATGAAATTATTACATAAATACATGAAAACTCTATTTACATTAAATTTATTAATTAAAAAAAATTAAAGCAGGAGTAAGATTTCTAAGCTCTAACAATAAATTAAGATCATCAAAATTTTTTAAAGATTATTTAAATATACTTCACAGGAGAAAAGACTAAGAGGAAAGAATGGAGGAAATACAGTGTCATTTGGACAGCACTAGTATTGTTACCTAATTTCACCAGAGAACTGTGACATTATAGTCTAAAATGGAAGGAATTTGAGATTGGCAGTCAATCTGCTTATTGTGTTAAGTTCCAAGACTATAAATAAGCAGACTAGGGACATGTAATTGTCTCCTTTAGTAAATATCACATGAAAACTTGTCAATTCTACCTGCAAAGAATTTCCTTGCAGTGACAATTAAATCCATTTAAATTTAGAATCAATATTAGAATACATTTTATAAAAGTACTAGCATTATCATACCATAATAAATAAAATTTATATGATAAAGTTAACATATCTAAGGACATAACATCCTACTATAATTAATTTTCTTTCTGACTTCAGTGACTACCACTGAAGTATATAATTTTGAATTCACTGCATTTATAGATACAATGATATATTGGTACTATTTGCTACAATCCACTTTTGTCTGCAGTAATTACATTCCTTACCCCATGCCTAAGCAATGTCTCTCATATTTTGATTCTCACATGAGATAAAATGATGAGATAAGGATTTTTTTTTCCTGTTCTTCGTTTTTCAACTATAAACCTATTAAAACTACGTGAGTTTAGTGGCACTGCAGTGGCTTAGTTGCTTAAGTGTCAGACTCTTGATTTTGGCTCAGGTCATAATCTCAAGGTGGTAACACCCCCGTCCCTCCCAAAAAGGAATGTGAGTTTAGAAATTCTCTGATTTTATTCTAAAACATTAGATATCAGAGTTAATTTTAATTTACAGTGTTTTGATATGCAAGACAGTAAAAGTTTTCTCATTTGCTTTAATGTGCACCTTTCTAAGAAAAAAAACAGAAACAAACCTTCAAAGTATGTGTTTGTGGCTGATAAGGAAAAAACAAAAGGACTAATTTGACAGTTATATGATCATATCCATTACATATTTTTTATTTTATTTTATTTAAATAATTTTTTATTATGTTATGTTAGTCACCATACAGTATATTCTTAGTTTTGGATGTAATGTTCTATGATTCATTAGTTGCGTATAACACCCAGTGCACCATGCAATATGTGCCCTCCTTAATACCCATCACTGGCCTATCCCAGTCCCCCACCTCCCCCCCCAAAGCCCTCAGTTTTTTCCCAGAGTCCACAGTCTCTCATGGTTCATTCCCCCTTCTGTTTACCACCCCCCCTCATTCTTCCCTTCCTTCTCCTACCCACCTTCTACATATTTTTTAAAGAGAGGTAGTTAATATGAAATAAAACATTTTCTATTTGTTTTGGCATGCTCTTTGACCTTCTGAGTACTCTTCACCTTGTACAAAAGTTATGAAATAAGACCTTCTGAAACATGCAAGTCTATATCACAGGTAAGTTTTACCAAGGCTTTTACAAATTGAAAAAAACAAACCCTTATTTTATAGTCCCCTGAATATAAAAACAATACCTAAAGTTTAGGTGTATTTCATGTTTAGAAGCCAAGAGAAATTGCTTGATCCATTCTGCTGAAAATAAACACAGATAAGAAGAGGAAGCAAAGAAAACAACAACAATAAACAGGAATCTCTAAGCCTTTGGAAGGTTATGTTAATGTCCAATCTCTTATCCAACTATCAAGTAGGAAAAAATATGGCATTTTTAATCCTGTAATTCCAGAGGCCATTACTTAGGTGATTTAAATGGCCATACCTTTTAGAAAGAACCAGCAGCTATTTCAATATTGCTATTTAAATACCTCGTGGTGTCATAAAGTTCTATGTCTGCTGCATGGTTGTCTCACAATTAACTGACAGGAATTTTCATTGCAACTAAAATCATTACCTAAGGTTCACAATCTTTTCTAACTTGTGAAAAAAATTTAATTAAGACATAAATAAGATACATTTTTATCAAGTATTTATTAAAAGGGCCAAGTGTATGTATGATGTAGGGGAGAGAAACAAATTATTCATGTTTATACATGGTTGGTTATTACCTACAGTGATAAAAATGAAAAAGTATATTAGCTGAAATAGGTAATTTTATTGATATATTTGACAAAATAGACAAGAATTCCCCCCAAAATAAGGAACTGTTTTGGAAAACATAGTAAAGCTAAAAGGAATATTTAACACTATATAAATCCACACTCAAACTTTCAAAAGAAACAGCATGTAATCCTCTTCTCCTAGGAGAGAGTCTTCCCCTTAAACTTGCAGCATCATCCATTTATGTTTATAAACAGTCAGTTTCATTAGGGCTTAAGAAAAAATTCTTCAGATGAATTATTCATTAGTCCCTCAATCATAGCTCCGTACTTTATGACAGTAGTTAGCATTAGTAATAAAGCCAAAAATAACTGAGAACCCTTCTATTATTTTCCTTTAAATCTCCTTCTCCCTTCTTTTCCTCACAAGCCCAGAACACATGTTTGTTTTGGAAGCAAATGGCAAACACGTAAAGGAGAACTTAAAGTAAGTTATCAATGATCAAGGGAAAAATGTAAAATCACATCAGCTGATAAGTGGCTGACAGACCCAAGGTTGGAGAACAGTGAGGACATTATGGCAAAGCTAACGAGTAACATTCCTTTTGCTTCAATGACTGGCATGCGGCACCAAGTCATACTCTTAGATATCCCAAAACAAATCCACTGTTTAAAGTTGACACAACCACCACAGGTGATCTTTGAAAGTCAAAGGACACAGATTCGCCCAAACCTTGTTACATACAACTACGGAAACAGTAGTTACAGCCACTCTATGTAGCCCTTTTCATGGCCAACTTCAAGACGTTCTATTGCACACCTTCATAAGCAGTATAATCGAGAATCTCTAAACAAGTGTAATAAAATCATATGAGTAGAATCTAAGGAAATGCCTTATACCATCTCAGGATGAACACAAAGTGAGAAAACATTGAAACAAAAGGTTTTTGTTGCAGAACATAAACAACAAAAAAAACCCTGAATGCACTAATCTCATTCATGTATCTTTGTTATGGAGATATAAATCGTCCTCCCTTCTAATTGAGGAAGTCAAACATGAAAGAAAATCGAATGGTAACAAATATAATTTCTTTAGTATTGTACTGAAAATTAACCATGAAGAGGGACAAACCCAAAACACATTGCAGAAGCGTATCTTCATGATCCTGTCTTGTTAATGTGTCACCAAGTATCTTTCTATGATGAGGTGGGGGTGGCTGCGAGGGAGGCTTACATTGGAAATGCGAAGAGAGACAAACATATAGGAGCTTCTATTAGCTGCTTAGTTGCTGTCTCCCTGACGGCCAAATTTACATTTATCTTTCACTCTATGAAGCAAATTGCGCCAGAGCCTTTAGCAATATTATTTCTACATTTTAGTAGGGTGGACAAATATGGTATGGTCCTCTTAATGTGCCTCAAAACCTTCAACTAGAGGAAATGTAATCGACCAAGGTCCCAAGCTGCTGAGCTCTGAAATCCATTGCTGGATTTGCAGAGTCCACACTTTCCACTGGCTGCTCCCGGCCTACACCTGAGCATAGCATGGACATTAAATCAGACTGTACCTGGGACACATGGGACTCCTCTAGTGACCAGTTTTGGCCCGGGGATTCCCACATAGTTTTGCCTGGCCTTAGTTGGATATTCAATAGTTATCTCTGGGGAAAGTAAACCATTATTACTAAGCTGTCAAACCCAGACTGCTCCACAAACATCAGAATTGACTAAATGTGAAACTTTGTTTTAAAATAATTTCCAGCTTCCCAATGTTATTCCAGGAAGCTGAAGTACAACACATGAGTTAGAAAACTACACAGAGATTTTTGTTCCATGTAAATATAACCTCTGATAATCACAGGTATTTAAAAGTTAAATGGACTGCTCCGATCCTCTCAATTATTCTTTGATAATACTTATAACCGCATTTTACAGAGCGGGAAACACTCGGCTTAGAGAAGCCAAGTTTTCAGGGTTACACAATTTTAGGAGCAGGAGCCAATATTCCAACTTCAAACTTGCTCCAACTCTTTCTTTCCACAATTACCGTACAGTTAGAAGACGTACTTTTCATGAAAAGATCCTGAATGCTTGCACCAGTCACCAAGGGATGGTCAAACTATGTGGTGTGTAAAAACACATCCAGTGCTAAACTTTGATGAATTTTATGAGAAAATTCATGTGACAGTGTCATGGCTGTTTTATTTTATATAAGCCACCTTCCCTTTTCATGCATTGTGGAACAAGGAAATGTATAGATAGAGCCAATTTAAAATTCTTAATTTGTATTATAGTTGCCACAGAGCTAAGAGACTATGTTGTTTTTAAAAATAGCAATGGAAATCAATATCATTAATTAGGCATCTGTTCTCATAATCAAAAGATGATGACATATAAATCCTAAACACTAACTATTAAAACAATACAGTGTAATGCTTTGAGCAAGTGAAATACTACAAAGATATGTCTACAAAATATGTACTAATATCAGGTTTAGGATTTTTTTAGATAAAATTCTATTGAGCAAGATCACAAACCAGAGGTATAAATCCAATTAATTTTATCCAACTCTTATATTGAACTGACCAACAAGGATCAGCCCAGCACCTAGAGAACTTTAGACAGCACCCCCTCCACTTAGTTCATATGTTAATGTGGTTGAAGTCAAGTCATGGCACTATTTGGAATCAAAAAAGCAAAATACCTTTATATCAAAGTTCCATTTACAAATTTGAAGCCATCAAATTCCACTGGTGCCTCTGGTCTCATCACTCACAAGCTCTAAATGAACTGTTCCTCTAATCACTAATCCTCTATCTTGATCTCACATTCCCGGGGCTAGGTATTTTTTCCCATCAGGTTTATGCTCTCCACCCTACCACATCCTCTTGAAGTCCTTCCTAACATTTTCCACATATCTTCTTGAGCTCCCTCTTTTTTCTCCCATTTTTTTTTAAATAAACAAACTTTCTTATTCCTAACATGGACACTGTGTTGTCCCCCCACATTCTTTTCTCCTTGAAGACCTGACTCACAGCGTACAGGTAGTAGTACCCTTGAATACATATCCATATCATCAAATCCAGAACACAGGCTCAGCAAATTCCTAGTTCCATTTTGTGGCTTTTATATCATTTCTTTTTTAACTTATACAAGGAAATCTTTCTTCAATTAAGTTCCTTTCACCAAGCTGTATTACCCTGAATACGAAGACTCATCGGCTTTCAGGTCATTTCTTCAAAACCCATTTCTTTTCACTCTAAAGTTCCAGCATAATCAATATGCATAATCAATACCCTTGCACCACGATCAATATCTTCTCCAGAGAATTCATGACCTCCACTCCCACTCTCATTTTAGTAACTCCCTTCTAACTTAAACCTAATAGCCAAGCTGAATGCCTCTACCACTGGAGTCTGAAACATTAAAAGTCTACTCAATTAGTTTCTTATCTTTCGTGCAACCTTAAAAATGTTATTTCCATCAATCCTTAAAATTTTCCACTCCCTTAACACTGACGTCTTCTCCCAAACTCTTAGTCCTTTTCTAACCTCCATTTCTTTTCTGTTCAGCTGCAATGTTGATCTCCATTCAAATCCCAATTCTGCTATTTATTGGTAAAATACCTTGGGAAAGTTACTTAACTGGATCCTCAATTTGTTTTTTAAAAATGGGGATAACACTTATACCTCATAGGAAAGAAGGTAATGAACATGGCAACATATATAATGTACTAAGTATAATTCCTAGCATATTATAAATACTTAGTAAATATTAACATCATCATGCCTTTGTCTTCCTGCAACCAAGGAGCCTGAAAATTCCAAACTCAGAATGGGCCTTGTGACTATAATGCTGAGTAGAACTAGGAAAAAATGGATTAACCGTGTAGACTGATGTCACTATGTCACTATACATTTCAATTTCAGCATGCTCCTCAATGCCTCTCCAATAAGGTTTCCTCACACCTGTTGGCATTTCCCTTTTCTTTCCACTCTAGTTCTATACATCCTCCTGTCTCCTCAAGTTCCCTAACCACCCCCAGTCATCATCTGTGGTCCATCTGGCTTCTTATTCTCAGAAAAGGCCATCAGACAAGGCATAAAGTCTCAGAAAGTCTTGTTCTTGTCTGTACACATTCCTGTATGCCAATTAGTCCTTTACTCATTCCCACCTGCCTTCACCTGATAGGTGATCATTTCTTCTTGATCTTTGATGGTTTTGCCATCTGATCTAACCCCCCTCTAGTCTCCTGTAATGCCACTTCTTCCCTTGCACTATATACACTGAATTAATTTCAGTTTCCAGCTCATTCCCATACTGTGTCACATCTTTGTGTCTTTACTACTTTAGTCAGCGTCAATGCCTATTGAGGAACCTTCTCACTCTTGTTAGGCAAGCTCCTATTTATTCCTCAAGACCCAAGTTAAGAGTTCCTCCTCTGTGAGAGTGGTGCATAAGAAAGACATAAGGGAGAGGATAATGAGAAGTATTGGCAGGATAAAAAACTCCCAGCAAAGGTGATAATAAGAAAGCCCCACAATATCTAGAGTTGATAGATGATAATGACTTTCAATTATGATATCGGGTTTCTTGCTTAACTTCTATCTTCCAATACATTTACACTTATTTCATGAAAAGCATTTCAACTGCTCCCTGACAGCTAAGAAATCGAGTCTTAAGCCTTTCAAATTTGCAGATAATTACGAAAATATCTCCAACTGTCAGGAAATTACCAGTTTTCCATCTGTTTATGAAGCGAGTTGAAAAGGGGAGGGCGGAAAAAGAAGTCAAGCTACAACACACGTTTGTTGGAGAGGAAATCAAAATCAAATAAACAGAGATCACCGATTAAGATTTTTCTGCAATTTTCACAAATTTCTTAACTACCAGTTAGTTATAATATCATCACAATACAGCCCTAAGGTAACTTCTGAAACTGAAATTTAGGGTTTTATAACCTTGAACTGCAATAAAGACAGGGTCTCAGTGTTATTAACATCTGGCCATGTTTCACATTGTTTTGCTTTGCTTTGTTTCCATTTTTTTTTTTTTTGGTTGTTTAATTGTTTGTTTTATTTTGGCCATCCAGCTTTATTAAGTCCTATATGACATAAATCCTCCTGGCTTTACTGCTATTTAGATGTTATGCCAAATGTGAGCAATATATGAGGCCAAATATTCAAACTAAATGAATACTCTCAATATTTTAGTATAAAACCCACATGTTCAGAGTTGCAGCAGGATAGATACTACTCTTTAAAGGTCAGTATAATAATTGTCTCCATGGATATTTATGCTTTTTTTTGTGAACAGATGTAGGTCATTTTTGAGACAGTTTCAAAGTCACCTTCCCATGCTGGAATACAGATTTGACATTTGGTAAACTTTCAAAACCCGATCGTGTAACACAATTTTCTTCCATTCACCAAAATTCCCTCTGTGCTATGGAAAGGCTGCTGGAAGACCAATGTTTTCAAACTGTTCAGCTTGATTACGCTGGTGCGGTACAACTTATCTAAAGCTATTTTAAGCATCTTCTTGGGTTACAGTAAGCTATATTGTAAATCTAATTACATTTGCCCACAGGAAAGTAAGTACATGAGAATCCTGCTCTGTAATCTACTTAATAAAAGGCTTTATATTTTTCTTCATAGCCTTTATCAAAATTGTTGTTACACAGTTATTTGTGTTTCTAACGTCATTCTCTTCCACTATAAATTCCACAAGGGCATGTGGAAGCATTGTATATGAGGTACCTAGTACAGTGCCCAGAGGACCAACCAATACATGTTTGATGAATGAATGAATGAATGAATGGTGACCATGTAAGAGATAACTAAATTTACATACATTTATGCTTGTCACTCTAAACTCAGGCTGAAAATGTATACATATGCCAGACACTTATTGGGACAGAGTGTGCTGTACTGTAACAAAGCACAGACTTTCAATTCTAATGGGATGGATTTAATAGCAGAGCTGGTATTTAATAGGTGTGTGATAAAGGCAAGTAGATTGAACTCATTAACCCTCTGTTTTGCACTGGAGTTAAGTATTAAAGATAATGCATACAAAAGTATGCAGCACAGTCCATGGCACAGAGCAAGGCCTTAATGTGGTAGGTAATATCACTTACTGATATTTCATATAGCTTTTAAGTGAATTATATTAATACAAATTATCCCCAGGCTTTGTGAAATTGACAAAATAAATCTATTTTGAGCATATGTTGGCAGTGATAAGTCATCCATAATTTATGGCACTAAAAGGAATTTTCCAATACCTTCATGCCTATTTTCCCAATTATTACAAGGTGTTTAAATAAGCTACTTTCAATTGAATTTCACCATTTGTTATTCTGTACACTATTTCCAAATCCTTCACAACTATTTGGAATCTCTCTCAATGGGTCTCCATAACCACAATCTTAATTCATGGTTAGTTCAATTCTCTGGCCTAGACTGCATGTTCTTTCTCAATCAATTTTCATTTCATTATTACCCCTATATTGCATAACCTTGACCACTATCATAGCGGAAAAAGCAAATCTTCCTTCAATTGTGTTCTCCCTTCTGGCCCGTACGTTCTTCCAGGCTCTTTCCTCTGAATGAAGAATCAGATCCAATCGAAAGTCTTAGCATTTATTTATTCATTCATGGACATACATGGAGTACCATCTATGCTCTGGTCTGAATGTTTGTGTCCCCCAAAATTCATATGTTGAAAACCCAATGTCTAAGTGAATGGTATTAAAACGTGTGGTCTTTGGGAGGTGACTAGGAATGGGATTAGTGCCTTAAAAGAGGCTCTAGAGCTGCCTTGTCTTTCCCACCATTTGACGATACAACACGAAATCCATGACCCAGAAGAGGGCCTCCATCTGACCACGCTGGCACCCTGATCTCGGACTTTCAGCCTCCAGAACTGTAAGAAATAAACGTCTGTTGTTTATAAGCCTCCCAGTCTATGGAATTTTGATATAGTAGCACAAACGGACTAGCAAAATCTATATGCCAGATACTACATTAGATTACAGAGTTACAAAGAGGAACACAGTATGGTCTCTAGTATCAAAGAGCTCACAGTCTAATTAGGGATGCAAACTTACAAATAGTTATGAAAAACGTGGTAAGTGAAATAACTATGTGCGTGGCTTTATGAAAGCAGAGAAGGGATAACTAACTAGCCTGGAGAAAGTGATGGACAGGAACAGAATCCTGGAAAGCAATGGTTCTTAGAAGATAAAGAGGAAACAAGGGGATACAAGGACAAGGAGAAGGGTGTTCCAGGCCTGAGGGCCAGTAGGAAGCACTGCAACAAATAATCATCTATTCATGTAGCAGCCACTAAGACAACAAATTTACTTTGAAACACTTTTGTTAGCCAAACTGTGGGAAGAGCTTAGATGTCTGTCAACAGATAAAGAAGATGTGGTTCATATATACAATTGAATACTACTCAGCCATCAGAAAGATGAATATCTATCATTTACATCGACAGGGATGGAACTGAAGGGGATTATGCTAAGTGAAACAAGTCAAGCAGAGAAAGACAATTATCATATAGTTTCATTCACATGTGGAACATAAGGAATAGTGCAGAGGACAATAGGGGTATAGGGGGAAACTGAAGGGGAAGAAATCAGAGAGGGAGAGAAACCATATGAGACTCTTGACTCCGGGAAACAAACTGAGGGTTGTAGAAAGGAAGGTGGGGGGATGGGGTAACTGGGTGATGGGCACTAAGGCAGGCACGTGATGTGATGAGCACTGGGGGTTATATGCAACTAACAAAGCACCAAACATTATATCAAAAACTGATGATGTACTATATGTTGGCTAATTGAATTTAAATTAAAAAAAAAAAAAACTCTTTTGTTACATCAGTTCACAAAGATGTCTCCAGCATAAAAATGAGTGGGAAAGGGTTTGTTTTAGATTGTGTTTAAGAGGAATTAACATCATAATTTTTTTTTTAATCTGTAAACTCAAACATTTTTCTCACAACACCATATAAGGCAATATTAGGAAACATCTGTTTTCTTATATTTTATTCAGTGTTTTGGGTCACATGGACACAGTATGAGATTCCAAAATGGCAGAGTATTAGCATTACTGTACATATCCCCACCAAACACAAATTCTAAACTGTCGTATTAGTGATATCTAGGAAAGACCACAAATGCTCTCTCTAAAGAGAAACTGACACACACTGGCAGGCACAACTGATAACGGTTCATTAAGCCCTAAGTTATAGAAAAGCTTGGCAATTGGCTCCCTCGTTTCAAAGGGAGAAAGTAATAACAAGGGATATCCGTAATGTTTACTGATTGTCTCCAAGTCAGAAATATGCACTCGAAGACGACTCCCTTGAATGCAAAAGTAAAAACATTATAAAGACATTTTGAAAAAATAAAACAAGACTAATTTTATTTCCATTCTGATACATATATAATAACAGCCCTAGAAACCATTGCACAATTATAAAATAAATTTGGGCCCATCAGAAAAGAAATTTACTTATTAATACAACAACAGGTTTTATGTCCCATCAAGGCAGGGCCTTCAATTTTTCATCACACTTCCCCACCTCAATAAAAGTAAGTTCCAAGAAATATTTTTGAATGAATGAATGAGTGAATGCATGTTATATAAAAGACTCACTAAGGAGAATTTGGGGGCAAATGAATACACGTCTCTGCCTTAGCAGGGGATACAAATTAAAAGGATTGTGTTATACGAAGTAAAAGAGTGGGGGAAATGGCTCCTTGAGCTAGTTGAGTAGGGAAGGCCTCTGTGAGGGAGGAGGTGGGGGTAGGATAGATTTACCTAGATAAATACTTTGTATGTTTTCCATAGTTCTCATTACAATGCATCCTGGCAGCCTTCACATCTCCAATTTATAGACAGAGAAATTCAAGCTTACAAAGTTTATATAAGATGGTTTCAAATAATATATATGTGCATATGTTATGTGTAAGTGTATATATACATAAACTGAAAAAAGAATTTCTATACAGATGTTGCCTTCCATGTTTTGTTTAGCTAGAAACCACATTAGACTTCTCAGTTTGCCCATACAAGTCATTTTTCATACATGCAAGTCCTCTCAAAAAACTGGTACTATATTAGTTTAAAGGTTCCTGAGAGAACTTGGACTGAGCACCAAAATATTCCCTTTTAAAATTAAAAAAACAAAAATTGGTAGGGGCGCCTGGGTAGCGCAGTCGTTAAGCGTCTGCCTTCGGCTCAGGGCGTGATCCCAGCGTTCTGGGATCGAGCCCCACATCAGGCTCCTCCGCTGGGAGCCTGCTTCTTCCTCTCCCACTCCCCCTGCTTATGTTCCCTCTCTCGCTGGCTGTCTCTATGTCAAATAAATAAATAAAATCTTTAAAAAAAAATTGGAAAAGACAGTTAGAATATTAGGCTCGTTTTTAGATTGTCAAGATGAAAGGTGAGTATTTTCAGTTGCTAATACATGGCAGCACTTGTTTTTAATAGGGGCCACCAGTGACTTTCATCATATCTGTCAATCAAATGGTAAAAAATAAAAATATCATTGAAAAAAAAATCCTACACAATTGCAAGAACTTGGCATGACAAATAGTTTTAGTAGCCAATGATGGCATGGATCCTCCTGTTATCTGGGTAGATAGAATACAAGATTATTTTAGGGAAAGCACTACATTTTTTTTTCAGAATCTCAGTCATTTAATTTCTTGTAGCAAACAAAAATAATGATCACAATGTTTAGAAAAATAAAATTCTAAAGAATTTTTTTTCTGTCAGAATGCAGAGCTCAAGTTCACGTAAGATTTCATTTCAAATGACAAAAAAGGGACATTCACCAAAATTTAAATCAAATGTATACATTGAAATCATGAAATTACCCCCAAAAGTTAAATATTGAAAACAAAAAATTAATCACAAATGTTGTTTTAACATATGAGTCCAATGTCTCCAGTCCAACGTTGTTTTAACATACAAGTCCAATGTCTCCTAGGTTTCTAGCAAGATTCCTGGGTTTCCCT
>NW_024424564.1:3337052-3409324 GCF_017311325.1 Ursus maritimus | reverse complement strand
ACTTAAATTTGGCACAAGGCTGAAATATAGGTCACCAGGCTGTTGACGTGGCTCTAAGTAGAGATGTGAATCATAAGTCTATTGAAGAGAACGATCCAGTGAAAATGGCTACCATTCCTTATTGGCAATACTGCTTTTTGATACATCATTTTGGTTATACAGCATGATTTCAACTCCCTTGCTATTGCAGAGTTTTGTGCTGTACTTTTAGGTTGTTTTGCGTTTGCTTTATTGCTTATAAACAGTAATAGCTGTAAAAACAATATGAGAAAAGAAACAAGACTGGCACAGCAACACTGTTTTGTATCAAACAAAAACTGATGGAGCAAAATAAAAACTAATTTTCAGAATAGGGAATGATAAAACCAAAGACTGACGGTAACAATTACAAGACCATTATGAAAAATCAGCTTTCAACTCCTGAATCAAGTCTTAGAATTGCTAAGAATCTTTGGAAAATAAATCAACATATTTTTTTAAAGGCTTTAAGGTCAAAGCCCATGAACCAGAAGGGTTATAAAGTTTGCTCAGGTATGTATTGCCAAATTGATACTTACCAGTGATATATTAAAAGCCGGATAGGATTACAAGGTATTAAATCAGTATTTGATGCTGAAATACGAATTAATTTTTCTAACTCAAATCACATCAATAACTGTGGTATAATGCAAATCAATTATTAATAGAAAAGGTATAGAAACATGTAATAACCCAACAGTACACATGAAAATACCTATACTGTTCTTTAAATTGATATTCACCTAAGTAGTAGGTATCCTATTTCCTGTGTTAATTATAAGCAAACAGAACTATCAGAGATTTTAAAAAAGAGAACTATCAGAGATTCTGGTCCACTTTTTTTAGGAACCTGTAAAAAAAAAAAAAAGTTTTTCTATACTTCACGGACTGGAGTAAAAATTCAATAAATATTTAATTCTAAGATATCCAAGAACTGTAGACTATTTAAAAATTAAGAGTCAGGATGTGGGTTTTTTTGTTTGTTTGTTTGTTTGTTTCTTTAGTCAACCACTAATGAACATGTGAATTTGGAAAATTTAGGGAACTCCTAAAAATCAGTATTTCTTCATTTTTTAAATGGTAATAGCTCATAGGTCATTGAAAGAATAAAATGATGTATTACTTGCACACAGCTTAGTACCTGTATGACACATAGCACTATTAATTTTTTTTTCAGAAAGGAGTTATTAAGCCATTGGAATGGACAACAGAAGAGTATTGTTAAAAGCTTTATATTAAAAATTCTTCCTCTGTCTAGAATTCTATAAAATAAGAAACACAAGATTGGAAAATAATGGCAACTAAAAAAGGCAATGGCCATGAGAGTAGGATACATTTCTATTTATAGGGGAATGCTAAAACAGAAAGAGGAAGGAGAAAACAGAGAAACAGAATCTCTACTAAACCGGAAGAGACCAGATTTACAATTGAAAAGTGTGACTTGGTTGATAGTTTCTTCTTTAATACTGAAAGGGCTGAAGCTAACCATTCTTAACCATTAGTATGATCTCCATTTGCTCTACGAAAAAATGAATAAAGAGGTCAGTGGTACTTGACTGGTATGGACCCATACTGGAAATAGAACAGAATTTTGTAAATTATTCAAAATAAGGAATTATTTTCTCATAATCTACAAACTGTCTGAAAAATATTAAGTCTACATGCTCAGTGAATAAAATTTAGATTAATACATTGTGTCTGGTACTACTTGAAAGCTGAAATCTCCCATCTTAAACTCACGTAATCAAATTCATAATGTATATCCTTAAGTATGTGCTACTACTTGTTAAATTCATTAAACAAGGAGACCACTGGACTGAGGTGGCTCTGATGCCATGGCAGCCTACATAAGCCAACTGAAATCTCAGCCTGTAGATGCCTCAAGGTTGCAAAATCAAAACACTGTAGACAACCAATCAAAAAGAGCCAACCAATCAAAAAGAGCCAGCTAGGCTTTAAGTTACAACCAGTCAATAATTTCCTTACTTTGTGTCCACCTTTTCTCTATAGTCTCTCCCCACATTTTTGTTGATGGAGTGCTCGTAACCACTCGCAGTTTGGTGCTTCCCAATTTCAATAGATTTTTGCTCAAATGAACTCTTAAAATTTTTAGTGTGCCTCAGTTTATCTTTTAACATACGTATTTTCTCCAGGTGAATTTGCCCATGGTCCCTATAATTCTACGTAGGTCTTAATTTAGAACCTATACAGTGTTGATTATTTTATCTCATGAGCTTATGAAGCTCAAGTTCATTCATTTGAATTGTTGAATCTGTTTTTAATAGAAAATAAATAAAAGCCTAAGAAGAACAAAACTCACATTCAGCATACCCTAAACAATTATTTCAAAGTAAGTGCTATTTAACTGAGATTGTGAAATAAATGTTTAAATATTTAAATATTTAAATCTGTACTGAAAACACAAATACTTCTAAGTTTGCACTTAAGGTGGATCTTTGTGAGTAATACTAATTTCTAGTATATCATTATTAATATATGTAAATAACCTGTAACAGGGATGTTTGAGTGTTTAAGAGTTTCTAAGTACAATATATAGCATCCCTACCTTGTACAGGGAACATGGTAATAAAACACTGGGAATCCCACCAGCTTCAACAAATGACTTGAATAGGAAATATGAAGGATTCTCTCAGGGAAATTTTTTTCTCGTAGACACATGAATCAAGTCACAAACATTTTCTCCACTATCTTTAGATTACACAAATCTTGCCCAATGGGAATCCATCTGAAACGTAGGTAGGTTTCAAGAAATTATAAAACAACTCCCTGGAAACCCTTCATGAAATCTGCTATTGTATACCTGACACTTGGATTTTCGAACTGTAAAAGGACTGCTGAAATTCATGGAATTATTTCTAGATTATTAAGTGAAAAAAAATGGCATGCGAGTAATTAATTAGTAAAGAACATTTTAGTATTCTCTAATGGTAAAAGTATTAGACTGTACTCTCTCACTTATTGCACTGCATGATTTATAATGCGTTCTACCATAAGCTCAATTTGTATATAAAACTATGGAATTTGTTTCAGCTAGATTGCCAATGGAAACAGAATGGAGGAAATAAGTCACAAAGGCAATGTTAATAAGGGGCAGAAATTCAAGCTCTGAGAGCACATTTTGTACCTGGATATAGCACAGAACTTTCCAATTAGGGCCAACAAGTAGAAAGCTGATAACTCCAAGCTGAGATTTATAGGGAAAGGTCAGCAGCATGTAATGAGAATCTGGAGCACATACATCCAGCCGTAACACCTTTAGTATAAGTATAGTTTCTAATGGCAAAAGCTAATGGCTCCATGACAATAATAAATAACGGTAAGACAATATTCTAGCCTCAGGCTTCAGCAAAAGAACTCTAGTGGCACTACCAATTTTCACAACACTAGCTACAGGAATAGTTCTAAAGGGGTACTTTCATTCTCAGTGCATCGGCGGCACTAGAATCCAGGGAAATACAATAGGCAAGGAACAATCTTTTAACTGAATTCCATACTTTCCTCAATGAATTTACTGCTAAGCACTGTCCCTGAAGAAAGAAAGAAAGAAAGAAAGAAAGAAAGAAAGAGAAAGAAAGAAAAAGAAAGAAAAAGAAAAAAGAAAGGAAAGGAGGGAGGAAGAGAGGGAAGAGACATTAGTGCCCCATTACTCACTAGAAACCATTCGGAACAAAAATGTAAAACTAAATAACACTGAAATGCATTGGAATTCACTTGGCATTTATCGTGTACCTACCAGTATAATCCCAGTGCATTCGCAAGGCACATAATGTGTATGGGGCCACCTGGAGTTGTGCCTGCATAATCTGCAAGGCCATGTAAAGCTGCTCAGAAGTAACATTTAGTAACATAGACTCCAGAGTTGACAGACCTGAAATCAAGGGATCCTAACCACGTGACTATGGGCAAGTTAATGAACCTCGCTCAGTTTAGTTCCCAAATCTGTTAAATGGGGAATGTATTGTTCACCACCACTAAGGGTTACTGAGAAAGAAATGCAAATGAAACACACAGGACCCTGCCTGGCAGAAGTCTGTGAGCTGTGAAACTCAGTTGCTTAGTTTGCTATTGTTATGAGCATGTAGCAACTTTTGCAGGAAGTGATGGAAAAAATATGAACCAACACGCTCCTTGACACATCACTGGATGAGAGACTCGTGGAATTCTAGGAACTAAAGTCTACTGCTAAACATTAAGTAACCACATCACTCTTATTTAACGCTTACCAGGAAAACAGACAGCGTGCACTATGATGTGGCTTTGGGATCGTGCAGTATGATGGCGTGAGCAGCCCACTAGGGTCTGAAGAATCTGGAACCTTAGCAGCAGCCACACCATACAGACTGCAGTTGCCCAAGTGCCACAGTTTCCCCAAGTCCAAGAAAAGAGAGCAGGGAAGAGCAGAATTGATAAGAACAAATATAAATGGCATAATGAATTAGTAACCCAGAAGACTGCCTAATTTTGTAGGAAGAAAATAAAGTACAAGCACATTGTAGAATTTTTGAGCTTTGTACAAGGACCAGGAAAGAGTACCTGGAAATCTTGTCACCGCCAACCCAAGATTAACAGCAAAAGTATTCCTCTTCAATGCACCCAAGGCCTAGATATATCCAGGTATATTATTAATGACAGAATGAATTCGTCACATGTAGGTAACCCGAAGATTACAAACCTTTGTCTATTCCTAATGCCAACGCCCATCAGCCTATTAATCACAGCAGTTTCTTCTTTTTTAAAAAAAAAAAAATTATTTATTATTTGAGAGAGAAAGAGAGAGCATGAGAAGCGGTGGGAGGTGGGGTAGGGGAAGAGGGAGAGGGAGAAGCAGGCTCCCTGCTGAGCAGGGGACACGCTGTGGATCAGGACCTGAGCAGAAGGTAGACACTTAACTGACTGAGCCACCCAGGCGCCCCCAGCAGTTTCTTTTCCACAGCTCTCCCTGCAGATGCTCGCACTGCGCAAAATACACCTGTATTGTTTGAGTACCAAAGGTGTTTCAGTCACTCATATGCTGCCCCAAATACACCTGTATTTAATTGCTACCTTGAGTATGAAAAAGGTCAAACTGCTGGCTGCTCTTCTGGACATTTTACCAATGAGAAAGAAATATGCTGAGTTATTCTAGTTAGATGGCAGTGGTTCTTAACTGGTGGCCACTTTGTTCCCCAGGGGGACATCTGCCATTGTTTGCAGGCATATTTGGCTATGACAGCTGGGAAAGTGCTACTGGCTTCTAGGGGACAGAGGCAGTCCTAGACTCTGGTGAGGCAAGGGAAGCGCCTAGGGCTCAACATTTAAGGAGGAAGTCACCCATTCTTAGGATCATGGAAGCACAAGATTAAACTTATGTGGCCCTGAGAACCAGTGCTTCCTTAAATATTGTGGCCCAACCCTAAGTAGAGACCAGGGATGCCTCTAAAAAGCCCTCATAAAAGAAACTGTCTAGTCCAGGATATCAATAGCGCTGAGACTGAGAAACCCAGATTGGTTTAAAGAACCCAAGAAAATCAGGGTTGGAAAATTGATTCCCTCCCTCTTCCAATTAAAGTTACAAATTTAAATCACACTTTGTTAAATGTGCCTAAAAGTGACACAATACCAAACTCTAGCATTTAGCTTTAATTCACTTTATTCCCATCCACATCTACAATGAAGTTAAATCAATTCCACCCTTTCCTTCCCAGCCTTTGTGCCCCGGCCCTAGTCTTCCATGTCTTGCTCTCACTCACCCAATCTGCATGTAACTCCCCGAGGCCAACATACCTTTACAATAAGATGTGACCCCTCCCTTTTCAAATTTAAAGAATATTTCTCCCTCTCTCTCTCTTTCTCTCTCTCCTTTATTACCCTGCAGTCACTTATTTGCTTATTTACCTCTCCCTACACTACACGAATATGCATATGCAAATGCACGCACAGTAATTTAACCTCCTTACAGGCACAGACCAGGCTTTCTTTATGTTCATTTTCCCAACCATACATACATAAATGTAGCACAGTGCTTTGACTATGTAAAGCACTCAAGATATATTTTACATGCGTCAGTGAGGCAGGTATATATAATAATACACAACAGATAGCATGGACCATAATATTTCGTGGCCTTGTTGAAGTCGGCAGCAATTTTCTTTGCCTGCAGATGTCTCCACCTATCTCAGAAGACTTGAGGTTTGTCTCCAGTAGATAACTGTCTTGACATTTTGTTATAAACAAACGCTCAGAACAGAATCTCTTTCCTTCCCAAAGGTCTATTCGAGCAGCAGCAGAACTCTGTTTTTGCTTGAGCTCTGAGCCCAAATTCATAAGAAAATAAACTCAATTCCTAGTAAGTAGAAGGAATGGGTTTGTAGTAAGTCAAACTCCTCAGGAAGCCAAACCGACGCCGCTTGAAAGTTCCCTCCATCAATCCCTCACCTTGACTTATTCTGAAACATTACTAGTTTTGACTTTAAACCAAAAACAAGCTAGGACTACCTAAGTGATTAATACGTAACTCTAAACACTGAAAAAGAATAAAATGCATATAAAATACAAAAGAATACAATACAATACAGTCAAATTTTTTGGCTATATGTTGTTGAAATAAATGTAATATATGATTTAAGAGAAAGGAAACTGAGGGCCTTCCCCCTAGGGGTACCATGAAATCAATGATTTTAATCATTTTATCTTCTTATCAGAGAACTGGCATAACGTTTAACCAGTACCAGGAAAGATTAAATTCTGATAAGTTGATTATGCAATAGATACTGTGATACAATAATTCTACTAAAGATTAAATGCATATATATTCCATCTACATAACTTCCAAAACGCAAGGTCATAGAGCCACCACGTTAGATTTTCTCATAGTGCTATTTGATTTTGTGCTAAGAATCATTTAAATTGTTCATCCATGGAACAAACAGCTGACTTGTTTTGAGCACCCAGTATGAGCCAAGTAATTTCCACGTGTGTGTCATTCAATACTTGCAACAACCCTGCTGAGAGGTTTTACCACCCACCGTTTGCAAATGAAGAAAGAGCCTCAAAGAGGTTTAGCAAGTTGCCAATTTTCATACCACCGGTAAACAGGACTTCTAAAGCATGATCTTCCAACTATGTCGGGCTACTACTATCTGCAAAATGTTCTGGATTACATTTTAACCTATGAAGGGCAGACAGTCCGCTCCTATCTTAAATGAGTGTTCCACTAGTGAATCAATATATGCAACTTGATGTTGAACTAGAATAATGCTCAAGGTCAAGCAAGGACTGTGAGCTTCCCAAGAGGAAATGCACATCAAGGAAAGTGACAACAACAGGAAGCTACCATTCTGCTGGGCTTTCAGCTGAGCACACAGAGAAGCAAAGGAGAATGAGGAAGTATCAGGATTCCCACAAGGCCAATGCAGTTCACACTCCTTTGTTCCCTGTTTCAAAAACTGTTGACTTGGACCTGCTATGTAGAAGGCACCTTAGTGCCTCCTATAAAGCACAGGAAGATGTAAATGTTTTTCTTCAGAAACTTTACATGAAATGTATAAAAATTTTAAAAAGCAAGATAATATACAATGAGTTCTAAATATTATTCAATCAGTGAGTGTTATGAAAATTCAAAGGGGGAAATAGATTATTCTTGCTGGGATCATGAGGATATGCACGATTAAAAAGGATGGAAGTTAAGCTGCTCTTGAAGGACAGGCTTAGTATCAACAGGTACAGACTGTAAAAGAAAACAGACCAAGCTGAGAGATCAGAAGTCTGCATACAGAAAGTTGTGTAACATATTTGGGAAATGACAATAAAATGTGAAGTTTGAGAAACTCTCCGTAGGCACACATTCTGAAATACTTTGTGAAGGGAGGTTTTTATAGCAAAGACTTATAAATATCATCAACCACTTCCATTTAAAAGTTGCTCATGGGGCGCCTGGGTGGCTCAGTCGTTAAGCGTCTGCCTTTGGCTCAGGGCGTGATCCCAGAGTCCTGGGATCGAGCCTCACGTAGGGCTCTTCCGCTGGGAGCCTGCTTCTTCCTCTCCCACTCCCTCTGCCTGTGTTCCCTCTCTCGCTGGCTGTCTCTCTCTGTCAAATAAATAAATAAAATCTTTAAAAAAAAAAAAAAGTTGCTCATAAACAGGGGCATCTGGCTGGCTCAGTGGGAAGAACATCAGAACTCTGTGAGTTCGAGTCCCATGTTGGGTATGAAGATTACTTAAAGTAAATAAATAAATAAACTTTAAAAAAAAAGTTGCTCAGAAAACTATTTTCTTTCATTTTATTACTTATGAGTAGATAATTTTTGTAATTTAATGTATAATATGGACACTGGTCATAATAAAGTATTTTAAACAAATATGAGAAGGGCATATCATTTTAACAGTCAGGCATAGAGCTTCTAGATAGAAAATTTGATTATTACCATTTGAGAAAACTGGGTTGTCCAAGTACTTACTGTTCTATTGCTGCATTTGGCAAAAATGGTGACAGACAGATACAGTCAGGTAAAAAATGTTATGGACTAAATGTTTGTGAACACCTCCCAAATTCATATGTTAAAGCCATAATCCCCATTGTGATGACATTATAAGGTGGAGCCTTTAGGAGGTAATTTGGTTTAGATGAGCTCATGGGGGTAGAAGGGTGGGGGTCCTCACAATGGGATTAGTGTCCTTATAAGAGACCAGAGAACTTGTTCTTCTCCCCTCTCTCTCTTTTTGTCTCTCTCTGTCCCATCATGTTGTTCAGGGAATCGTGTATGTTACAGGATTACAGGGTTCTTGTCTCACGTTGTCATCTCAGGAACACAACAGGGTGAAGTGAAATGAAAGTTTATGAAGTGAAGGTGGAAGCAGAAAGGAAGGAAGCAGCTCTCTCGAGGGAGAGGGGTCTCGAATGGGTTGCCCCTGAGGGCTTTTAGTGGCAGTCTTTTATGGAGACCTGACTGGGAAGCTTGTGGCCTTGAGATTCTTGCGCCATCTTGGTTTGAGCATGGACTACTGATAACACTCTTAACAACTTAATTCTTTGAGGTTTGGTCATTCTCTGTGATACACTGTAGTCACCAGAGAGAAAAATACTCCTGGGCCTTGGAGGCCAGGTGGTCCCTTTCCTTTTCTCTTGTTCACTCTGTCTCAGCCTCTGCCTGCCAGAAATGGTTTCAGAGCCTAGTCAGCGGCCCCCACCTCTCCCTGCCTATACCTTAACCCTTTCCTTACTCAGTGTAAGGACACAGCAAGAAGATAGCTATCTGGAAGCCAGGAAAAGGGCTCTTACCAGGAACCAGCATTTTGATCTTGGACTTCCCAACCTCCATAGTTGGCAGAAATAAATGACTGTTGTTTAAGGCACCAGTTTATGAGATTTTGTTACAACAGCACAACGAACGAAGGCAGAGGAATAGGCAGATAGTATGACAAACAGACAAACTGACCTCCAAGTCATATAAATGAAAACAGAGAACAGTCTTTAAAGAATCAACAGAGTCTTAAGAAATTATTTCTATCTTTAAAAAAAAAGAAATTCCAATTCTTTTTTTTTTTTTTTTTTTTTTGAGAGAGAGAGAGAGCTCACTAGCAGGGAGAAGGGGTGTAGAGGGGCAGAGGGAGAGAGAAAGAGAGAATCTTAAGCAGACTCCAAGCCCAACGCAGAGCCCAACACAGGGCTCAGTTTCACAACCCTGAGATGATGACCGGAGCTGAAATCAAGAGTCAGACACTTACCCAATTGAGCCACCTAGGCACCCCAAAGAAAGAAATTATTTCTATCTTTAAGGATGGAAAATTTTAATCTGAGTGCTGGGTAGGACATTAATTCATTTATTTAGCCAGTAATTGAGGACCTACTACATGGAAGGCCTTAAGCTAAGTGCTAAATTAAAACACACACACACAGAATATGATGGATGCATTTTCCCCTTACTGCACGGTAGGGGAGATAGATTATACAAGCATATAATTACAGTAAATGTGCTAAAAGCTACAATGATAGGTCATTTCAGATATAAAGAGAAGGAGAATATTCAAAATCATAGTTTTTGAAGGGCCCTGAATCATTGGATGTATGATCAGAAGGGGCAAGAATGAAGACTGAAAATGTATGATAGTGCTTGACAGTAAAAGGAAAGTTAAGGGTTACAACAGTAAATGGAGGGTCAATTTTTAACATGGGAGGGAAAAAATTAGTTTTGTTTTTTGGTACAATTGCTTTGATGGTAATGTGGAGAATTATAAAAAAGAGAAGAGGGTTATTGAGTCTTAAGGGTTTGTTGAAAATGTGAATGTAGGTGGTTAGAAGTACCAAGAATGACCTTGTATTTCCAATGTGGAAGATTGGGTGGATATTACTGATGTTAAGAACAGCAATCAGTAGGAGAACATCAGGGGCTCATTCAGTTAAGCATCTGCCTTCTGCTCAGTTCATGATCCCAGGGTCCTGGGATCGAGCCTTGCATAGGGCTCCTTCCTCAGTGGGGAGCCTTCTTCTCCCTCTCCTCCCTGCTCCTGCTCTCTGTCACTATCCCTGTTTCTCTCTCTCAAATAAATAAATAAAATCTTTAAAAAAAAAAACTTAAAAAAAAAAAGTAGGAGAACATCATAGAGGCAATGGCCATGCAGGACTGAATCAAGAGGTCAATTAGGGCAAGATTTGTAGACCTGGAAAATATCAGCTTGGAAGGGTTGAGCTGAAATACTGAAGACAGGTGTGTCACTGAAAAAAAAAATGAGTAAGGAAAGAAAAAAGCAGATGTTTCAGAAATAAACAGTGTTGGGTGATTAAAAAACAAAAAGTTAAATCTGTGAGGGAGACAAAGATAGGGAGGAAGACTGTCAGATGCATAAAAAGAAAAAAAAAAACAGGAACTAAGTAAAGATGATGGATTTATCCAGACAGAGTCCTCGTATTTAATCTTACTTCTACTGAAGCTTTGTGGGCAAAAGTATGTCATTACTTAAAGGTAAAAAATCTTTCTTCAGGAGGCTAAAGTTTCTCTGTAGCAAAATTAATAACAAACATCTGACATGACAAGATAAATAACTAAAAATCAGAAGACTAGAACATACACACACATAGATAATTACATGATTACACAGTTTACATAAGAAAAGGTTACGTATGTTTCACCACATAAGAAATCTAAATAGTGACCTATCAAATTTAATGTACTTCTGGAAGGATTCATTTAAATTTTTCTAATTAAATGCAAAAGAAATTAATGTATTTTTTTCATCGTTAAGGTTATGACATAATGCCATAGGAAATTATTTCTGGTTTAATTCACCAATTGTGCATGAACTCTCTTGGGTGCCCGGTCAACATAGGAAGCATAGCATGGTGTAAGTGATATGAGACCTACAGGGAACTGCAAGATTGGCTTCATTTCTAATGAGGGAGAAGTTTTATTTACAAGGCAACTCAGCTGTGAAACTGAAGTCATAACATGAATTAATTTATACACCCTGCATTTAAAGGTCAAGTACTTTAAACAACTTCTCCCCATGTTCTTGAGAGTAGGAAAAAAAAACTATATTAAGGAATATTTATAAACGTTCTAAGAACAAAGTCTCTTGTTGGTACACATTGAACTTCCACATGATATATATTCAGATGGAAAGTTAAATCTATTTACTCAGGGGCAAAGAAATTACAACTGTCCTGGTTACAATCTATATACCCGTTTAGTTCTTACCAAACAAAACTTGTTTCCCTATCACTCAGTCTGACCAAGCTGTCATCAACTGTGAGCTTGAAAGTCCAGAGGCACTAAATACATGACAAACTGAAATTAGAAAAATATCAGCTGTGAAATGTTATACATAATACACATCAATCAATGTAAAATTTTAAGAAAAACCTCTGTCTCTTTAGATAACAATTTTATCATTTAAGCATATTTTTATGTAAAGGAAATTCCATAAAAAATTTTTTCCCCAAACTGACAAGTTGTTTTGTTTCTAATTCACCAGTCTACATTAGACGTATTTGCTATTGCCTCCCCTTCTTTCAGTTTGCTTCTTGATGGTGATGATGGTACATACCTAGATAGGCAGGCTTGTACCACACGATCCTAACCCCAGCGGTTACATCAAGTAAAGGGAAAGAAATAATGACTATTTATTGAGTAGCTACCATACACAAGGCACCACTCTTACTACTTTTCATAGGTAGTAACTCATTTATTCCTCACTATGTGGTAGTTACTATCATTATCATCCCCCTTTATAGATGAAGAAACTGAGTCACAGAATCATTAAGAAAGTTTCCTAAGGTTGCAATGCTAGCAGGATTTGGAGCTGAGATCCAAATCCAGTCAGCCCAGCTGCGGAAGCTGAATTCTAACCACTATGGTATACTGTCCTGAAATAGTCCGCCACCGTACTACGATCTATAGGTGAAGACAATTTTATTCTCTATCTCAAGAATGTGAAGAACCACATGGAAAGACTGAGTCCGCTGAACTGTGTTGGACACTAGAAGTATAAGGCCATTTAGCATTGCAACAAAATGCAAAATGGGTAGACCATGGGGAAAATCAGCCCTACATTACCATTACAGCAAGATCTGACTAGACTTCCTGAAATTAGGCTCTAGGAAATCCCTCTTTATTTCCAGTTACGGAGTTTATTACTTGCATTAATTTGTGCAAGTCTCTGCACTTTGTAGTATAAAAAAATCTCTCCATGGGAAGCAATTAAAAATTGCACATAAAATAGGAAAAATAGATAGAAAGAAATATCCAGAGAATAAAACTAACTGAAAGGGGAAACCAGATGGGTAAGAGGAGTACTTTATTCAGGTTTTCTCCTGGGACATTTGATGAACAGGTTGGACTTGGACTTGACATTTCACAGCCCAAAGGGTGCTTGTAATAGATCACAGCTCCCAAAGCTAGCCCGAGATGGAAAGTCCAAAAGGTGATATGCCCTCCTGTAATCCAATAAAACTATATCATCATTGTACCAGAAGTAAGTTTGCAATAGCACACACGTATACACACATATGCGCACACACACATACACACACACACATACACACACACACACACCTCTGACACACAGCTGGCAACTGCAAAAAAACCAGTCTGCCTCTAAACTTGGCACCAGTGATGGGGAACAAAAATTCACCTGAGGATTCATGACCAATAGTCATTTCTCACATGGCTTTGCAGCCCATTTCATATCATCAAGATAGTTCAAACATCTAAACACAGTTTACAGTGTTGGCTAATGCCCTAGGTCCTGGCAAAAGGAAATATAAATTCTCTCAATTGGGAACCCAGCTTAGCCCAAACTTCAAATAATTCCCACATGACAAAGATCCAAGCAATGCCTATTATAACGTATTATTAAGCAAGAACCAGGAGAAACTCCAGATGGACTATCAGGTCCATAAAGACATTAGATAACAAAATAATCAAATAGAAAATACAAATTAAATATGCTTTAAAAAGGAAAGGAGTAAAATGTGATTAAAGAGTAAGAGGCCATGAAGGATTATACAAGACCTGAATGAACATTTAAAAACTTTTGCCCACAAATAACTTATTATTAAAACCAAACAAAACCAAAAGAAGGCAAATGAATAATAAATATAAAATTTCTAGTAGTGTTTAACTCTGAGAAGAGTCAGGAGGAGGGCAGAATGAGGAGTAAAAAGGAGGCAAAGGAGAGGAACACAGGTAAGTTTCAATTTCTATTAATATTCTAATTCTTGAGTTGGTTAGTGGGGTCACTGGTTTTCACTGTATTATTAACAAATAACTTAAAATACCTATGAATAATGAGAGCAGGTCACAAACTTGAGGGCAAAAACACACATTCATACATAAACACACACAAATATTTAAAAAAACAATTATTACAATTCACTACATTAATAGAATCCAGGAAAAATCATAAAGTCATCTGAAAATCCTACCAACCTAAAAGTAGAAGAAAAATTCCTTAATCTCATGAATAAAATCTATAAAAACAACAAAAAATTAAACAAATAAAAATCTGTAACATCATATTTACTATTATCACTGTAAGAGATTAGGAACAAGACAAGAATACTTGCTCCCATCAGATCTATACAATGTTTTATTCAGTCGTAGGCAAAATAGTGCGGCACAGGAAAAAGAAATTGTGTAAGGGGTCAGAAACAAAATTGTTTTTATACACAGATTACATATATATCTACCTGCACAAGAGGAAAAATCTACAAATAAAACACTAGAGTTAATTAGTTTGGTCAGCTTGATAGATAAAATATGTAAGAATAAATTACAGTCATAAATATGCATAAAATATAAAATATGTAATTTTAAAAGATAGCATATATCTTCATTATATGGTTCTTTCTTAAAAATATAACAAAGTATGGCAAATTCTTTTAAGATAGTTTTTAAAAATGCAAGACATGAAGGAAGACCTAAATGAAAAGAGAGATAAACCATACACATGGACTGAAGGCCTCAATATCATAAAACTGCCAAACTGATGTACTGATTCAAATGCGATGAAAAATCCTTCTTATTCTTTCTTTTTATTTTATTTTTTTACTTGAAACCTGAGTCTAAAATATATTGAAAGATCAAAGGCCAGGACTGGCAAAGTGAGTTCTAAACCTGCTTTACTAAATATCAAGGTTTATTTCACAGCTATGGTGACTGAGAGGTGCTAGTGTTGGGATAGATGAATTCACCAAGAAATAGAATAGAAAGCCAGGAAATACACAGACACTCACACTCACACACACACAAGTTATTTTTTATTCCAAACCTGGTATCATCAAGGAGTAGGGAAAAGCACTGGTCATCCACACAGGAAGATATGACACGAGGTTTTCCCCTCAGACCATGCAGAAAAATGAACAGTAAATGAATCGCCATTTAAGATAAGACAAATCTGGGCCTGTGCTATCCAGCCCAAAAAGCCACATGAGTTTATTTAAATCTAAACTTAAATTGCTTACAATAAAATTTAAAAATTTAGTTCCTCAGTAGCACTCTTCACAGTTCAGGTGCTCAAAGGCCACATGTGGCTAGTGACTAGCAAATGGGACAATGCCAGATATAAAATATTTCCATCAATGTAGAAAAGTCTACAGACCGTGCTCGGAGACATTTAGGATAGTATCTTTATGACCTTGGGGTTGAGAAGGATGTATTAAGCAAAAAATTAAAAAATCAAACAAAAAAATGGAAATAACTGATAAATTCAGCTATTAAAATTCAGAATGTATCAAAAGACACTATACAAAAGATGAAAAAGAATGCCTTTGTCAGAAGGAAGGTATTTGTAATGTGTATGTACAGAATATTCCACTTACATAAAAACCTATCTAAGCAATAAAAAGATAAACACTCATACAGAAAAAATGGATAAAAGACTTCTCAGGTACATTATTTGATGACAGAAAATGATAATTACAGTATGACTTATTTTATCAATATATGTAGGCTAAAATGTTTGACAAATTTGTATATTTCATTTTATTTTATTTATTTTTTTTAAAGATTTTATTTATTCGACAGAGATAGAGACAGCCAGCGAGAGAGGGAACACAAGCAGGGGGAGTGGGAGAGGAAGAAGCAGGCTCATAGTGGAGGAGCCTGATGTCGGGCTCGATCCCATAACGCTGGGATCACGCCCTGAGCTGAAGGCAGACGCTTAACCACTGTGCCACCCAGGTGCCCCTGTATATTTCATTTTAAATCAACATGAGTAAGGGGAGGAAGAATCACCTATTTTTTGGCCTGGAAGGAAGATTATACTGGTTTAGACAGCAGCCCAGCAACATATAAGTAGGCCGATAATAATGTTTGAACGTGTAGTTAAGTAAATACTTCTAATGTTAGCTTACCCTTCATTAAAAGATCGTTTTCTAGTTCCCTTAACAATGTAACTTTACCTTATTTTGAGTACACAAAAGTACTCGGGAGGCACAAAGCATATTTATACCACCTTCTCACGCTGGGTGTAAATTTGGTGGTGACCATGGCATTAATTTCATATTTACTTCAGTCAGAAGAATCGGAGAACACAAAGGTGTGATTGGTCGGGGGAGTGAAAAAGTAGGTTAAGTTATAAACATATGAGGACATACTGAAAATATAATTGAAACACATAGCTTCCTCAAAGCAAAAGCAAATTTTCAATCCTGAATTAATATGATTAAGTATTCAACGGACCATCCACTTCCTTACCACCCCCACCCCCGCCAAACAAACGAACAAGAATGGACAGGATAAAAAACAAGTCACAATTTCCTAGCTTCTACATGGAAAAAAATTTCTATTTTAATAAAGTGAATTTCAAAAGTTGATGTTTACATACCTCAAAATCTGCAACAAAACTACCCTCACATCACATATCCCAGTGGCATAGTTCGCACTAGATCTTAGTTTTAACCAAATTCTATGAGAAGGATTAGAAGACTTTTGACCCTCTAATCTGGCATACTATAAAAAAATAACAATATTAAACAACTTCAAAATAACTTAAACTATTAATTAGTATCATGAAGTGCCAAACATAATACATGGTAATTTGATCCCACTCAGGGCAGTGTATGAGCCAATGATTCTTCAAGTAGACTTTTCAATTTGTCAGAAAGAAGTAGACAATGGGAATACTTTGTGTGGATCCCAGGAGACTATGACATGATTTCACCTCTCAAGGTCTTTGTAGTCTAAGAATGAGAGGAAAACAATTAGTAGTTTGGCAATTCTGGTACAAGGTGAATAGTGTTAGACAGTTGCAGAGAGAATGGGACATTCAAGTCAGAGTGATGATTAGAGGACATATGACAATCACTAGTAATAATTAGGAAGAGTCCGTACCATGAATCAGAATCTTGACCCAATGGATAGAGAGTGCATGATGGGTGATAGCCTGAAGTCTAAGCCAGCTAGAAGTTACCACAAACATAATCCACTTTAAGGTAGCAGGACGTCAGCTCCCGAGCTGAGGTTCAAGGACTCCTCTCCCCAGGAAAGGAGACTGTAAAGAACAGGGCTGTGCCCAAGTTCTCAAAGAGGACTGGGGAGCCAGAGAATTCTACAACCAATAATCAATACGTGGAGCCAGGCATAAAGTAGCCCTGATAGCAGAAGAAAATGAGGTTGGGGAAATCAGGCTCATGAATGCAGGCATGTAACTCGTATTATTTAGAAAGAGAGAGAGAGATTAGACTTGAGAGAACAATGGTCAATCATGGTACACCAATTCTTGAATCAGACTTGCTGTTGAGAAACACTGCTAACAGCTAATCCCTCCAACTGTCAGTAATGGGGCACCCAATTCCAGCTTAGCCTCACTATCTCCTATGATCCTAGGCAGAGGCTATTTAATTATATATTCTGCCTCTATTCAGATTGGCCTGTCAAAGCAGATCATGTTTGAGCTGGCCTGTAACTACAATCAGTGGGCCAACTTTGCACAGCTAAGGAAAGCAGACAAAAAGCCATAAGATTCGGAGGGGGTGAATTTTTGTGCATAATTTTATATTTCTCATCAAGAGTCCCATATGGCTCTCTTTTGAGGTGTATTCTTATTGTGTGCTTGACTTCTCTTCCTCACAAATGCATGCCTCCTACTCCTCCCCTGCTACACAGACTCTTATTCCTTTTCTCTTGACAATTTCCTATGTTTTGTTCCTTCCAAAGGAGACACACAACCCTAATATCCTTTTGTTACAGAAGGTGTAAGTGCAGACATCATTCTTTTTGCAAAACCAGGAACAGGAACTGATGACAAGAGCCTTAGTCATTGACTTTCCAGGCTAATGGAAATGCCAAGAAATGTTATAACTTCTTGAGCACTACATGGCAAAAACTGCATTCTAAACCCATAGGGAGGACCACTTGGTTGATGCCTGCCTCCTTAATATTAATTCTAACGCAGACCATAGTGTGAGATCTCCATATGCAATTTTTCATAAACATACTTGATTATAAATTCAATAATAACTTGGATGGTTTCAGAGGGAAGGGTTTTTATATGAAGCAGTAGATACTTTCCAAGTTGGTACGTTTTGCTTTGCACCTAGAATCTCAACGACGAATCCATAACCCTCAGAGTTCTTCATGCAGTCCCAACTGAGAAGAACATGATTAATCAAACCCTTTTCAAAGGCAGGGATCCACGGCTGCAAGAAACCGAAACCCACTCAGCATAGCTGAAGGAGAAGAGGAGAAGAAAACAAACACAGTGTTGACTCAGAACTCAACTGCAGATCTCACAAGTGGTTGGGCAGGAGCCTGCCCTCCCTGTCTTTCTAGGACCCTGCACAGTTAGCTCAGATGCTAAGAATACGATCTAAGTATTAAAAAGTAGAATCTGGAGTGTCTACGCCTAAACATTACCTCTATTATTTACTAACTCTGTGAACTTTGGTGAGTCACTTAATGCCTCAGTACTTTCATTCTTTTCTGGGGGAAAAAAAAGTAATAATGGTACCTATCTTATGCATATGAACTAAAGGTAACACATGACATATTTAGGATAGTGCCTGAGACCATAGGCACCAAGTAAATATAAGTCATTGTGATGAACTTATAAGTGCTCATTTGGAGCATATGTGCCATTCTTTTCTCTGGCTGCCTTTCTAGTATGAATTTTGCCAATTCCTAGATTAAGAAAATGTAAAGAACATAATGCATAGAAACTTTTTCTCTCAGGCTAAACTTACTAAGAAACGAAGCTGGCTAAGAAACCTATGAGCTGCTTATAAGACAGTGAGTTCACTGTATGCCTGCAAACCTTTCAAGTGAAGTTGGGTAATCACTTTTCATGGATTCAGTAGATAATATTAATATACTGGGTGAAATATTGGGCTAGACAACTTCCAAGTTTCTTTGAGTGCATGATTCAATTTACGCAGACATTGTATAAAATCCATGATACTAAATTCAAATAAAGTCTTCAATGCAAATCTAGAACTTAAATTTTCCTTTGTTTGAATCCTATAAATCTGAAAAGGAAAAGGGTATATATCTTGTAAATCAGAATTCGTAAAGGCTAAATGTCCATTTCAATAGAAAATATTTGGTAAAATCTTTATGTTAAAGTGCGAGCTCACCCAAAAAGTTTAAACGCTCACTTTAGATCCATCTAACATATAGAATTTTTAGTGTGGTTGAGAAATAAAATGTATCCATGGAAGTGTTCGGGTATTGTAATGGAAAAGTACAGGAAGAGAAAAATCACAACATTTTATCAGCATAATTCTACATAGAAAGTGTAGCCAGTTTCCCAGTAAAACATAATTTCTATGATAAAAGATGCCATTTATTGTACCAAAAGTATAGATAGATGATTCCCACAAAATCAAGAAAAAAGTGAGTCGTGGGGAAGAAGGAGGAGACGGTGGTACCAGTGATCAAAAGTAACAAACATGTCTCTTCAGAATTGCTTGACCTTAATATCTTTGTGTACGTTATGACCAGAACCACTATTAAGAAGGGAAAGTCATACACCATAAGGGTAAGTGTTGAACAATGAAGACTGCTAATTGTCATGCATTTGGGACTTGGAAGGGAATACTCTACTTTAAAACGACTGGCTTTGCATAATCTTAATTTTCATTACCTTAAAGTGTGTAGGAAGTATGGAAGGAAAAGTCCAGTGCGCTGTTTTAGTAGACTGGCAAACATTAGTCAAAAGTCAGGAAACTTGCTCTTGTGCTTCTTGAATGCAGGTGATTTTTACTCATCTTTCAGCCCCATTATTTAGTACAACAATATTTTTAGGTTCATTGGTCTCGATTACACTAGACAGAATGGCATGATATTGTATGCAAAGATAATTAGCACAAAATACAAAGTATCTGTATTTTAAAATCTCTAACAATGTAACGATTTATGTTGGTTAGACATGTGGTTTAATAAATGTTTGAACATGAGGTATATGGAATACAGTTTTTGAATGTGGTGAGAAGAGTAATTTACGGATGCTGAGTTGTGTGTTAAAGGAAATGTGTAAAGTCTATTCAGCAGATAAGCATATAAATGGTATTGATAATTAAGCAATTCAGTGATATATATGGCCATAAGCTATAATACCACACTATAGAAGAAAAGATAATTTGGGTTACAGATAACAAGGAATAGTTTCGATTTTTTTTCTTAGTATTCCTGTAATACACACTAGATGTCTTTGCCTCCTATAAGGCAAAACAAAACAAAACAACAACCCTCAGGATGACACAAAATTTGGACAGTCAACCATCATAAAATAAAGCTATATTTCAGTAACTAAAAGTTTTTACCAGCACAGGAGTTCAAAATTTTAGAATACCTCTATGTATGCTGTGGCAATCCAGAGAAATAAGGAGAACGAGATGTCAATAAAATAAACGCTTTTTCTAATGATTAAAACCCCAAGTTTTGGAGGCAGAGTGATTGGATGAATAATAAAAAAGATAACCACAGGATTCTCACATGGGAATTGTTCATTTAGTTCATGAGTTAGATTTAAATTATTTGAGTGTATTAGGACAGACCCTAGGTCTCAACAACTAATTCCCCGCCTTAGTAATGCCATTCAACACTTGGCTTTTTATCGTTATCATATCAATATTTAATTTTAGTAACCCAAACGACCTTGATGTTTGCCATTTTCTTATGAAAACAGGGATAGTGGCTACCTGATTTGCTAGGCTTCATAAGACACTTGGGAGTATGTCACATGTTTAGAACTGTGAATCCAGAACCCGAATCCAGAACTTACTCTTCAGGCACATGCAGGGCCTTATAAATAATTCTTTCAAAACTCTATTTTGTCTTAAACACAAAGGTCTTGCCTCAAGGCAATGTTTCCTAAATGGTGCTCCTTTAAATTACAATGCCATGAAATTCTGTTCAAAAATGGCGTCTGTAATCAAGTAAGTTTGGAAAATGCTGAATTTAAGGCATCACCTGAATAGACTATAGATTAGAGGCTAGTGCCTGTCCAAAGCCAAGTAGAGTTTAATGAGTATACTAATAATGATGGACGAGAAGGGTGCATATGTTTAATAAGACACTATTTTGCCTTTATAAATCTTATGAAGGTGCACTAATTTAGGTAATACATTCACATGACTAAGGACTTGCAGAATAGAGCAATGATATATGTAGATTAAAATTTTTTTTAAAGATTGTATTTATTTATTTGACAGAGAGAGAGACAGCCAGCGAGAGAGGGAACACAAGCAGGGGGAGTGGGAGAGGAAGAAGCAGGCTCATAGCTGAGGAGCCTGATGCGGGGCTCGATCCCGTAACGCCAGGATCACGCCCTGAGCCAAAGGCAGACGCTTAACCTCTGTGCCACCCAGGCGCCCCCAGATTAAATTTTTTGATTCCATACTTCATGGTGAGATGGGCCTAACAATAATGCTTAAAAAACAGAACTGGTTTTCTCCTCACGCTACATATTAACGCAAAATACTATACATTAGAAAAAAATCTAGATTATTTATAAAGTTAGTCAGCCAACTCTCCAAAGAATGTATTCGTGCCAAAACACATACCATATTATACTCTATGAAATTTCACTCATGTTAAGTATTCTCAGACAGAATATGACTTTTAACTGGGTGACGATGCTAGAAAATATACTATTAAGTGTAATAGTAGAGATGAGTGTCAGTTGCCTTTTTAAATAATGAATGCCAGGGGAATGGTGTAAATAACATGTATCTAAGCTCTCCTCATATAATGGGCTTATTCTGGAAATGCCGAAATTCCTTTATATCCATGGATGATACTTTCTTTCCAGAATAAAAGTGACTCAGTTCCCCTTTCTCATTCTACTGAACATTCTTTATTTTTATACCCTTACAAATAGTTGACTTGAGACAACTGGATAACTAAGAAATAGAATCAAGCAGAGTCTTAAGCAGGATGATGGAGTTATTTTTACACAAAAAAACCCAAATACGGTAACTTAAAAATCAATTCAGAGTATTTCTTTTTTGTTCTTGTGAAAAATAACTAACTCAATATTGTTTTCATTAAAAACTAAAGCAGCCATCAAAATTTAAAATAAATTCAAGAAAAACTATGAGCTTACTTATAGAGATTTTCAGCACAAATTCAGACACTTATAGTCGTCTACCCAGAATATCTCAATTGCATGACAAATGATTTTTGTTGTGATTATCTATTTTTTTTAGTTTTGTTCAAATTAAATGATAAAATACTTGAAGCAAAAGAGAGAAATCCCATAAAATGGAATTATTTAGGTACTATCAGGACACTTCCTACCTTCAGAGAACACTTCAGTAAGCACCCCCTACTCTTCCGTTAGATGACAGGTAGGATACCATACAATAAAATCCCCACTCTTTGTATTTATACTTAAAGGTCGCAGGCCCAGGGTAGTAAGGGTAAAAGCCAGTTTCTTTAGGCATCATGCTGTTGCTTGTCCATTAGGCTTTTCTTTCTCAGTCTGGCTTTTGGCAACTGTTAGGTTCCCATGACTATTATTTGTAGTTTCCCCTTCCAGTAAAACTGAAGGGCATTTCAGGGAACAGTCCCCAGGTCCTGGCCAAAGTCAATGCCAAGATCCAACAGAGTCAAGTCATGGAGCAGGAAGCAGGCCAGGGTCCAAGATGAGGCAACCAGCAAGCTCCAACAGGTTCATCTTTTTAGACTCTGGCCCTTTAGAACTCACAGGATAAATCCACATCTTATGAGCAAGGTAAAAATCCAGAAAATCCAATGTTGGCTATATAAGTGTCTTTATGTTGCTTAGGACACTTTCAGCAACAGGTCAAAGGCAGATTTTGGGGGCAATAGCAACAACATCTACGACACTCCAGGAACCGGAAGGGTCACCAAAGATAAGAACAACTGGTAACTGTGCTGGTATTATTACTGGAGCAATTGTGTGACTGCACAGTGTGCTGGTTTCACTGAGGCAGCAAATTCAGCATCTGAATGGTTACCGGTCTTGGCACACACACTTCTCTCCATATACCTGTTTTCCAACCTATCAGGAAATTCCTCATATAAAAGATTATAAAGGGAAAAAAAGGTAAAAGTCAATGTCAAGCAAAGAATGTTTTTATTAGTTATCACTGGCATATTTAAAACAGAAATGAAACTGAAAATTGAGAAATGAAGTGGTTATGTGTGTTTCTATTTTCAGATTTCTAGGAATTGGAGACTTCCCATGAATGCAGGAAAGAGATGGCTGTATAGGCAAAGAATATCTACTTTTTAATGCAAAGTTGGATTCCCTAATGAAGTTAAAGAATCATGGCACTTTGATCATCATACATTATTCCGATGCCTTTTAGTAACATGGAGAGCACATCAGAACCACTTCTTTTGAAATCATTAATAATTTGATTACAAAAGAGGGTCCTTTTTAAGAGCCAAAATAGTCTATGTAGAAACTTTTCTCTCCCCAACAGACTATACGGGGATATCATATTTGTTTAATTCAGGATTAATAATCCTTAATAGGTCAACTTGAATCCACTTTTGTGGAAGAAGCCCTATGTATACAGAAATACCTGATTTGCATAACTTCTTTCTGCTTGAATTATTGTCTTTAAACTCTTGGTTTTGGTAAATTACATATTAAATACTATAGGTTGTCTAAAAATAGATGGTCTAAACTCTTAATCTGTCCATAACAATGTTCAATTAACAATGGAACATTCCCTAGTTTACCCATCAACACTCTCCCATAAAATACTGTTCGGCAAGTGTTAATATTACCTGATAATTTTCCCATACCTCCTTGATTGGATATCTTTTTGGAGTCAGGAAGGGATATTTTAATTACAATGCACAAATTATATTCTCTTGTCATCTATAAAGAAAAGTCCCACTCACACTGAATGAGCATTAGACACAAAACTCTGATAAAAAAAGACAGGTTCACACTCAACTGCCTCACATTTTGAAACACGTAGTATCTCAATCATGTATTTTGAAATTGTTTCACTACGAAAGAAACACATTTTTAATCATTTATACTGGAATTCATTATAGCACCATCTTCTAGGTACTACAGCTGAATGTACTTGACCTTTGATGCCACGGTTAACAGCTAAATTGCATATAATGAAGGCCTTCCTAAATCCCTTTGAAATGGGTTTAAGATGGACTCTTACATTGAATTCAAATCATGATGAAGTTCTGGGATTTTAATGAGCCAATTATTAATAAGATTTTACTTTTTTAGATGTGAATAGTTCCTCGTTAATGTATATGAGAGATCAATGTACCTGTTTAATAAAGCATAATCAGGAAAAAGTAAAACAATATTCAAATCCCAGTTACTTAAACATAGTCCTAATTTAATAGTGCTATCCATGTCTACCTAATTTCTTGGTGCTAACCTCAGTCACAACATACACAGTTAATTGAGTTGACGGTTTTTGAAAGAAGTATGTGTACTATGGTCTAAATGTTTGTGGCCCCCCAGATTCAGATGCTGACACCCTACTGCCCAATGTGATGACATTAGGAGATGGGGCCTTTGTGAAGGGCTTAGGTCATGAAGGTAGAGCCCTCATGAATGGGATTAGTGCTTCTGTAAAGGAAACCCCCCCGAAGAGATTCTGCATCCCTCCCACCATGTAAGGATACAACTAGAAGTCTGCAACCTGGAGCAAGAAGGCCCTCACCTGACCACGCTGGCACCCTGATGTCAGACTTGCAGCTTCGAAAACTGTGAGAAATAAATTTCTGTTGTTTATAAGCTACCTAGTCTGTGGTATTTGTTATAGCAGCCTGAACATATTAAGACAATGGGGAAGAGAGGCAAAATAAAATTTTGTCAACATTTTTCTTGTCCTTTTAATGTTATCTTTTGTTTTTTGAGAAAGACTTCCAAGTGTGATTTTGATAAATTTTTTTAAATTAGCACAATTTAAAAGGACAGAATCCTAAACATTTTTCTTTAATCTTCCCTACATTTTCCTTTTCTAGAAAATGTGTCTTCAGGGAGGGAAGATTCTCCTCTCTGGGAAGACTACATGTAATAGGACAAATGTGGATTTTGAAAATAAAGCTTTGTTATCTAACCCACCTGCTTCATTTCCATCCTAGATTAGTGAGAATGATGTCCACATGACGGGGCTGTTGAGGTTGACAGATAATGACTTTCAGGATTATGTGAGGTAAGGCACATAAAGCCCCCACGCCTTCTCTCTGGCGCACAACCGGCACCAAGCATGCTATTTGCCTTCTTTCCCCTTTTCTAATTTCAAACATCTGAGTGAGCAAATCTTTTTGAAAATCCTTAGGACACGAGAGAATACATAAAAAATTACATTTTTAAATTTAGATTTTATGGACCACAACTCAATATCTGAAAAGCTAGTAAAAGGCCTGATCGAATGTGAAATAATTTAAATAGCTTATACAGACTAAAAAAGTTGGATTGGACATTCACTCTTAAATGAAAGTTATAGACCAAATATGTATAATTTTTATCATAAATAGTGAAGTAGCCCAATGAACAAAAATTAAATTTCTAAGCATTTAAAATAAGATTTTATTTTTGGGGCACCTGGGTGGCTCAGTCAGTTAAGCATCTGCCTTTGGATCAGGTCATGATCCCAGGGTTCTGGGATCGAGCCCCACACTGGGCATCGGGCTCCCTACTCAGTGGGGAGTCTGCTTCTCCCTCTTCCTCCCCCCCCCCAGCTTGTTCTCTCTCTCTCTCTCTTGCTCTCTCTCAAATAAATAAATAAAAATCTTTTTAAAAGGGGCGCCTGGGTGGCTCAGTCGGTTAAGTGTCTGCCTTCGGCTCAGGTCATGATCCCAGGGTCCTGGGATCGAGTCCCACATCAGGCTTCCTGCTGAGCAGGGAGCCTGCTTCTTCCTTTCCTGCTCCCCCTGCTTGTGCTCTCGCTCTCTCTCTCTGTGAAATAAATAAATAAAATATTTTTAAAAAATCTTTTTAAAACTTTTTAAAATTAAAAATATATTTTATTTTTAATTGGTGATAAGTCTACAAAAGTGTCTCTTCCCCTTTTTTATTGAACATTTGAAAACAAATGTAGACAACGGGCCCAGGTATTTTACTGAGCTAGAGTAACAAGTCTATGTTATTGATAAAAATAAAATAACAAAAAATGTGCATGTCTCCTCACTGAAGCAGCTTTTTTCTTAAATTAACAGCATGTATTACTTAGAAAATTAATGATAAAAGAGGAAACAATTTTTAGTGAGCTTTAGAACTGGTATCTGTGAATCCTGCAGCAGGCCATTACTGTGTGTAATTAATGTTCTTTCCATGGCACAAGTGGCCAGATTACTTCTCCACAGGGATGTTAATGTGGCCCATGAGGGATGGATTTACATTTTCATATACTCCCTGCAGCTTCTTCTGAATCATTCACCTTTTCCTATCTACTTATTATTTTGTCATATCCATTAGTGATATGCAAATATTTCTGCAGTATCTACTGCTTTCTAAGTTCAGGAAGAAAAAAAAACCAAAACCTGGTATTAAGTTGCATTGATTCTTTGTTTTCCCTTTCAAAGAGGCCATTGCTTTAGGAAAATGCATCGAAGCACTTTATTGCTACACTGAAGACACTGTGGAGTAAGCAAGTAGGACCTAGATGAATATTAGGAAGGGATACTGCAGAAAAAGGAGGAAAAAAAGAAGACATTATAACCAACTAAACATTAAGAAGGAAAAGGAAGAAAGGATTATAGACAGAAAGTAACAGAAACAAAAGAAACAGAGAGGATATAGAAAGTTCTGGGCCAATAAAACATCAGTATTTTCAATAAAAATTTGCAGACACATTTGTAGTGAAAGCACACTCAACTTTTACAAAACTATGGCACAATGCTTTTAATAGAATGCAGTCACATGATAGAACAAATTGTCAAATTCACTTTTTTTAATTGGTTGAAGTCCATTCCTATCTATGTCCCAGCTCCAAAAATTTCCTTTTAAAAAAGTCAGTTTCTTGATCCTATTGAATAATGGTGATCTGTTCACTAGTATTACAGTTTTAAGCCAATTATCTGTTCTACCTGATCCTTAGTATTCTCTTCTGTGGAATGGGAACAACAACATCTACCTCACTGGGCTATTGTAAGTTTTTAATGAGATAAGGTATGAAACGCTCTTGACACAGTGCTGGCACTTAGTTGTGTTCTCAATATCTAGTATTTTTTTTTTTACTATAACTAGTGATTAGCAAAAATAGTTAACACATATCTAGCATGCATATAATTTTTGAAGATTGAGATAACTTGTGAGAAAAAAATTTCTCTGTCCTCTACAGGAAATAATCAATTTTATCAGGTGAGTAATATTCTGGACCAGTGATTTTCCACATGGACTATACTTTAGTATCATAGATTATTGAGTAAAACAAAAATTTTATCTTTAAATAATTCACCAATTGGGGGCACCTGGGTAGCTCAGTCCATTAAACACCTGAAACTTGATTTCAGCTCAGGTCATGATCTCAGGGTCATGATCTAGGGGTCATAGGACAGAGCATCGCATGGGACTTCCTGCTCAGTGAGAAGTATGCTTGAACCTCTCCCTCCCACTCTGTTCCTTCCCCTCTATTCTCTACTCCTCTCCCTCCGCTCCACCTCCCACTCAGGCTCTGTCTCTCAAATAAATGGAAAAAATCTTAATCAATCAACCACCAATTGGTTCAAATGTCTCATCAAGTTTAAGAATCATTGTTCTAGATGAATACTTACAAAAGGTACACTCACAGACAAATGGTTATAATGTTATATGAATTATATACAATGCTATGATCCTTATTTAGCAGATTTTTGTATTTATCCATGTGTTTGCTTTTGCTTTTCAGTTTTGTGGCACTTAAACTGACCATCTCATTTCACTTAAACACTATCTTTCCAGCTCTAAAACATTTCCACTTCTTTCATTAATCTTTGTTGATTCCTCCATCACATAGTAAAGTCTCCCTCTTCTAAAATCCTAGAGCAAGGATCAACAAATATATTTTCCTTAAAGTGCTACATATTAAATATTTTAGGTTTTATAGGCTTAGTTACAGCTACTCAACTCTATCCAGCAGCAGGAAATTAATTGGCCACCGAAAGTAGCTGTATTCCAGGAAAACTTCTTTTACAAAAACAGGCAGCAGGCTACATATAGCCCAAGGGCTACAGTTTGTCAACCTCTATTGCAGACTATCCCTACTCTCTACCATTTATTTTGACAATTCTAATCTGGATCGTACCTATAACTGGTACACACATTGAGAATGTCTCTGAAATTAGTCTCCTCAGGATGTCAGGAAGGATATCTTACACATATTTTCAGCTCTCTATGTAGAGTATTTCATAAAGCAATGTTAATTATTTACTGATTTGAAATGATTTAAAATATGGGAACAAGATTAAGTTGCCATTAACATCTTACCTGCATTAAAACATCTACTGAGATTCTGACTCTTGGGGTTCCCTAATGGACATCCTTATCTTGCTGAGTCTTTAGTCTATCTGTAAATGAATATAATCTATCTTACATGGTAATAATGAGAAGTATACATATTATATATAAAAAATCAGACACACAGGAGGCACTTAAAGAGTATTATTAAAATCAAAAACAAACGCAGACCTACTCTTCCTGAGTAGACAAAACCAGTTTAGTCATACAAACAAAGCTTAATTTAGCTTATTTAGCAAGACTAACTTGACCTGGGTTGGTTCTTGCTTATGCCTCTGAAAATCATAAGCGCAACTTAAGCTGGTTCCCAAGGTTGATTTGAGGTAACCACTCACTAATTTCTTATCTAGACTTTTCTAAAACTGAATGCCTCCATAAAACACGATGGCCCTAACCAGGTTACAAAAACAACAGGTAGAAAGGCTGAATATGTTAAGTTGCTAGAGAAAATATAAGACATGTAAAGTGCCACCAAATATGTACAGGTTGTCAATAAAAATGAAAAGGGATTTATTTTGTGTGGCCTCAGAAAGCTGAGTAAGGACTCTAGGTAGAAGCAAGAACTTTGTCACAATTGGAAATGCCTTCAGAAGAACAGACTGCCTCAGTGTCTATACTTAAAATAAACAACAGATGGTGGTTTATTACAGATGCTAAAGAAACAGTACATAAAAATGGGAGGAAACAGGAGGAAACAGACGTCCTCTAAATTCCTGGCAACTCTATAATCCACCAAAGTGTTAAAAGATATGTTGATACAGATAATTATACCTGGCCTCCAGAAATTCATATTACATAGAGAAACTAACAACTTACACAGATGTAACTATAATAAAACGTTTAAAAGAAGTAAGACAGATTAAAATGCAACATTACTAAAATTTTTAAAATTTTCTTTTACTTATCTAGAGCCTTCAAAGGAAATTTGAACATGGTATTTAAGCTCAGTTATGAAAGTGAAGTTAAAGCTAGAAAGGAAAAGAGCAGAAAGTTAGAGCATTCATTTAAGATGAAAGGACAACATGGCCAAAAGTATGGTGGCAGGAAATAGGATGCAGACGAATGAGACAGAGGGGACAGTTGGACTGGACTCAAGTATGATGATGGTGAGAGATGAGCCTGGAAAAGTTTCTTGGAATTATAGGGACTAAAATGCTACTTCTTACACCCAGGGATGGGTGTCACCAAAGTGTCAGGAACATATCAGAGAGGGAGGTGTACTTCAGTAAGACTATCTGGTGGCAGGTACAGAATTAACTGGTAGAGTGAGAGGCTAGAGATGAGAAGAGCCGTTAAGAGACTGACATGATTCTAGGTAGTATGTCAAAAGTGCCCAGACTCTGTGTCAGGCAACATCAGAAAAGAGCAAAGTATGAAAGAAGTATTTTGGTTGTACAATTGTCAGATCTCAGCAACTGACTTGGAGATGCAAGACCAGGAGGAGGGAGGCCTCAAATCTTCTAGACTAGAATGCTAATACCAATAACAGAGCAAAGCAAAGAAGGAAGACAGAGCCATTCAGAGAATGTCGTTGCGGGTGTCAGCAGCACAGGGAAGGGGAGCTGTCCAGCAGGCACTTGGAAAGGTCAGCCTGAGGCTTATGTGAAGGTCAAGGCTGAAGATAATGACGTGGGAGTTATTCCTACCAAGAAGAAAGCAGAGGTCATGAGAGGATGAGCTCTGTCAATCAACAGAATGTAGACAAAAGAAAAACTGAGCAGGAGGTGAAAGAAGGAGCTGCAAATAAGTAATCAGAGAAGTAAGAGGAAAACAAGGAGTGCCTGGAAGCCAAAAGTTTAAGAAGCAACAGGAGCCAATGTTGCCAAAGACTGATGACAGGTTAAAACAAACGCAAGTTTAGAACCTAGGATAACATGATTATTACATGATTATACTTAATATATCTTACAAGAAAGAACTTATTCCCTCAAATCAAGGTATTTTCACATGAGATTATCTTTTGAAGAAAAAACAGAAGACACTTTAGGAGCTACTCTGGTCACAAGGATAATTTCCTTAAACATTCTCAGTTTGATCCTATTGGACAGTAATTTTCAACTGCATCTAGTACCATCCTTCCAGGAGGTATATTTAAACATCAGGGGCATTTTTGGTAATTACCATGACTGAGGGGAAGCTATCAGCATATAGAGGACAGGGGTCACAGACAGTAAACATCCTGCAATGAAAGAGGCATTCCCACACAAAGAAGAGGTATCCTGCCAAAATGCCAACAGTACCTGTTGAGAAACACTGTCACATGATGCATTTATCACTGAATACACCTTTGGCATAGTTGAGAAGAACTGATAGAAATTTGGATTCTTACATTTTGGAGAATCAGATTTAAAATAAGGCAAATATGATTAATACAGTTCATCCCTTAGAAACTGTTCAAGTAAATTCATGCCTTTTAGTTTCGCTGTTTCTTCATATCTAATCTAGTTCCAAAAGAAGGGGTCTTCAGGTAAATGACTTAGCAGTGCAGTTTCTTGCGAATTATAATTCACCTGCATATTAAGTCTAATCAGAATCTGGTTAGGGGTATAGATGATTAATAAGAACACATTTATTGTGTTATTAGGTGAGGAAACGGGCAATGTTTGACCAAAAAAGCCTTCTAAAAGATACCAACATTTTATGCAGAACTTTATTTTTCTAAACAAATATTTCGATTCTATTCACCACTTATACTAAATATTTGTAATTGAAAAAATTGCTGTTTTAATGCCAAATATTACCAAAAATTAATTACCAGTTTAGATAATTGAACCACATATGTCAATTTTTGTAGGGCTATCCTAATTGCACAAAACTTTTAACAAAAGCATCTTTATACCAGCACTGCGTAGCTGTCACTCAAATGCCCCGTAAGATTTTCATGAACTCATTTGGGATTTAAATGAATATTAATGAAAACATTTGCAAGAGGTTTTCATGGTAGGACAGGAAAATGTTTTCAAAAATATTGGCATCACTAATGTTAACACAGATATTTATGAATATGTTGAAAACGTCTCTGGTGTACCCAAGCACCAATTAGTCCAGTGCTAGCTGGACTAGTTTTATTATAGTCAAGTTCAATTTGTTTAACTTGTGGTTAATTTTTTCCCAGTGCTCTTGATTATTACAGTTTATACATAAACGCACATACCCCCTTCTTGTTTACTAATGGCCATGTTTATGGGATAAATGTTTTTGGGTTTTTTTCCCTCCAGACAATGGTCCATATTAGGCTATTCTCTCACATTATGATTGTAAACTATTGGATCAAAACCCAAGTAGGCAGACTAGGCCCCCAGGTTCGTTTAAGGGATCAACTAAGAAAACGAAGATTTCTCTTTAAGAAAATTTTTTAAGTTCTGTTTCTCCCTGAGACTTGGTGTACAGTTGTTTCTCAACACATTTCCTAATCACTTTGATCCAGTTTTGAGAAAGCCTGTGAACACCAAAATGACCTCTCAGACAACGAGTCTATGTAACGGTTTATGATGCAATCCAACACTGTTAGGCCATCTAATGGGAAACATGGCATTTCCGAGAGTTCCCAAATATCTGTTAAGAAGAATAAGCCAGTGATCCTTTTAACAACCTAACAGCCTCAAGGCCACATAACTAATACGTACGAACAGCTGCCATTATGCATGTGCTTGGCACAGTCTAAGCATTTCACAGCTATTCTCTTATTTGATCTTTACTCCCAATATATGAAATTGAGTATTATCCTCTTTTTGTACATGAAGAAATGAAGAAACAGCTTTTGAGAAGTTTTCACACATGAAGAAACCAAGATTTCGAGAGGTTTAGCAATTTGTCCCAGCTAGTAAAGGGCAGAGCCAAGATCAAAACCCAGACAGACCAGACTATGGAGGCCCTGCTTTTACCCTCTTCCCTCCTCTGCCCCAGAGACCTAGGCCTCTAGCTGTGCGATCTGAGCAAGTTAACTCTTGGTGCCTAAATTCCTTTTCTGCAAATGTAGATATCGCTAGACTTGCAGAAAGTAGTAGCACAGTGCCTAGAACTTGGTAACCATTACAGAGATGTTGTTTCAGAACTCTTGGGCTTCTCAGAGTAGGTGGATTGTGACTGCCCAGAGTGTAGAATAAATTGCAGCTCAGGCTCTTCTTCCAAAAAAAGATGGAAATCGATTATTGGCAAAGATAATTTCCAGGGAAAGAGTGTCTTTCCCTCATAGCAAGAAGAAAATCCTCCATTTCCTGTCTTTACAGGGTCACTCAACAGGCAAAAGAACACACCGGGGGCTGAAGACACCAGTTTCTGAGGTGAGCTGTCCTTCTCAAATCGCCTTTTATCAGTTCTTAACAACATTTCTTACAACTGCTAACTCCCTTTCAAGTTATTTAGGATATATGTCTCTTACACTGAGAAGGAAATTGATTGAAGAGCTGATAGGATATTGTGATGAGCACTGGGTGTTGTATACAAGTGTCAAATCACGATGTTGCACACCTGAAACTAATATTACACTGTATGCTAACCGGAATTTAAATAAAAACTTGAAAAATTAAAAAAAATTAAAAACACTTATATCTGACAACAACAACAACAAAGCGCTAATAGTATGGGAGGAAGATTAACCTCCATGACCAGATGTGAATTTTTTGAGAGCAGAATTCCACCCTCATCCATCTTGGTAACCACAGTGCAGTGTCTGGAATGATCCCAGGGATTCAAAAACAGCTAGTCTAGTCTATGTTTTAGGTGTTTTCCATACACATTATTTCTCATAATAGCACTTCAGGGTAGATACCACCAACCACATTTTAGAGATAAGAAAACCCGAGGAGATTGTTAAATAATTATTCAACCTTGCGAAAGTACAAAACTGACCTTGAAGTCTATGTCTAACTCTGAAGGTAATTACCTTTTTCCATCTGAATGTCTCAGGAAAAAAACAAACAAACAAATGGTTAGTGAATGAACATAGAAGTCAAAAAGTAAATGCAGGAGACCTGCCTTTATTCCAGATCCATGATCCAGGTGCATGACTCTGGATAAGATATGTTTCTATAGGTCACTCTGCCCTTCTTCCCTTCAGGAGGACCCAAGGCTGAAAATATAAGCCAGGTATTATAAAAGAATAAATGCATATCCAGAAATAAACTGAGCATTTATAGGAGGATTCAAGAACCCGGACATTGGGAAATGGGTGTTAAAATTTCAGATCACTTATTATTAAAACACTCCCGGGAGGGGGGGAGCAGTATGTAATTGCAAACTGCTGATGTGAGTTTTGCAAAAAAAAAAAAAACAGTTTCTGACTTTATGAGTTGTTACACAACACACTGAGTTGCTTAAGGTAATAATCTTTCCCTTTCACTGAATCATTCAGTTGCTCGTTCGCCTAGATTGCTTTAAATGCAGTGTGTTCAGAAGCAGAAAGTGGAGCTAAGATTGCTTCACCAGGGCTAAATAAGGGTCACCTTGTTCAACCCTCATCTACCCTTTGCAGTCACCACCCAGCTTTGATTTCTCAGCCACACTCCCCCGAAATGCGCACTTAGTGCTTGTGGTTCCAATGACAGCGCATTCAAGTTAATGCGTCTTTAGAAAGTTTGCAGCCCTCTTAAGCTCTCAGCTTGTGTTTAGCCACAAAGCACGCGGTGCCAGGAAAGGGCATCCAGCGCCCACTGTTTCCTCCTGCCCAGTCTTTTTCCCATCACCCTCATGATGGCTCACTATTTTAATTCTCTACTGTGTCTCTTTTTGGACCAGGAAAGGGAGGAGGACATGAAATATTAGCTTTCCTACAACACCAGCCAGCCCTCAGTCAACCCAACCCACTGAGTACTACTTCTTCAGGAAGGGATGGTAGAGTCACTTGTAGAGAAACCGCTCATTTCCTGTGTGTGTGTGTGTGTGTGTGTGTGTGTGCGCGCGCGCGTGTATTTTAACATCCCTGGAGTAAACCACAAAATTCCCTTGCCAGCCCTACCAGGAAAGCGGCCTTGGTCATGATCGCCCTTGCCAACTCAGTCTGCAATCTCTTTCGCGGAAGTAAAGGAGAAAAGGGGCTGCAGAGGGCAGCTGCTCGGCAGCACCCGCTGAGAGGAGGCAGCTGGCACGTGAGCCCCGTCTCTAGCCTCCCGCAATACCTGGCCAGGCCTGGCGCCCCCAGCGTGGCGCAGCGGCCCAGGAAACCGGCATGATACCTGGAGGCCCAGGCCCTCCTCGGCCCTGGTCCAGTCAAGCTCCCTTCTGCCCGAGCGCAGGCCTCTCCCGCACACATCTTTCCAACCGCCTCCGCCCCACCATGCAACCTGGGGACCAGAAAATTAGGAAGAGGATACCTCCTCCCCTTTCGTCCCCTCCTCCCAGCCTCTCCCAACCCTGATCATCTGCTACAAGACCCTCTCTACACACACTTTCACCACCACTCGTCCGCAATTGCTGCGGCAACGAGGCCACCCCAGGGTGCTCGCGGGCCTGGGACGGGATGCTGGCGACAAGCGCACTGGGCATACTCCTGTTGAGAACCAGCCCTGGGAGACTCGTGGGCCCAGGAAAGCGGGAGCACCGCGTGGGCAGAGTCTCGGCGCAAGAGCCCAACGCGTCCGCACCTCCCAGCCAAAAGCACGCGGGCGCGCGGGCGCTCCCCGCCCGGGACCCTCGGGCCCACCTCCCCGACGCGCGCGCGCCCGAGCCAGCACCGGCTGCGGCCCCTCAGCTCCCGCGCAGCTGGCCGCGCGTCTCACTGACGCGAGCTCTCCTCCCGCGGCCGCTTCGGGGGTTTTTGTCTATATAAGGGCTCGCAGGCCCGCTCTGCGTCGGCGCGTTTATCACCGGCTAGCCATTATTTTTACACACGCGTGCGGCTCCGCTGGCAGCTGGTTTGGCAGAGGCACGCTCGCCTTCCTCTCGGCCGGCGCCGCCTCCCCCCTTCCTCCCGGGGTGTACTTACTTTACCCGGTGTCTGGCACGGGGTGGGTGCTGCAGCAGTCCGTTCCGCCCCCCCGCCGCAGCCGGTTCGCCTCGCTGTCACCGGGTGAATGGAATTATTTATTTATTTATGTCCCTAGACTTGTCCTCGCCCGCCGCAGCCGGGGGAGGAGGGGGAGGAGAGAGGAGGGGAGGCGCGGCTGCTGAGCGCCCTAGTGGGTGCCCGGGAGCGCGCGCCGCTGGGTGGGGGGAGTGGAGGAGGAGGGCGGGGGCGAGCGCTCTGGGCTTGCCGCGAGCCGGCCGGCCGCGGGTGGGGGCGAACCCCGCCCTGTGACTCAGGGCCGACTGAGCATGCTCCCAGCGCCTGTCACCGCTGTAGACATCCTCTGGGGCTCGGGGCACTCCACTTCAGAGTTTAGTTTTGGCCAAGACAGAAAGTCAAGAATCAGATAGGGAGAACTGTTGTTCCGGATCGGTCGTGACACATTTTACCGAAGTACTTTGGCGGGGAACCTAGGAGCCAGGTGTGCAGTAGCTCTGTTTAGATACCCCAGGGAGTTGTGCAATCTATATGAGCGGGAAAGCATGCACGGGAGAGAAGCCTGCATGCACAGTGCGGGGGGAGTTGAAGATTCTCCTTGAGTGTGGCAGGGAAGTTGGGCCGTTTTTTCGATTGAGGTCTTTTTCGTGGCGAAGAGAGGAACGGCAGTGTTGGAGATTAGGCTCACCAACCAAAATACTCTAAGGGAAAAATAAAATTTAAACCATGGGACAAGGAGTACAGAAAATAGTACAAGAAGAACCTGAAAACAGGAAAGAAATGAAGAAAGTCACTTGTAAACAATTCCTTCCATTTTTAGTTTCTCAAAGTATTTAATTCTTCAAAGTAGGACTTAGTATTTGTCAATGAATAGTGCTAGGGATAATGGTTTGGTTTCTTCTGCATTTTTTAACATTTTTTTCTCCACTGTCTAGAACATGTTTCTTGGGGAAGCTGGAAAGAGGAAGGGCTGGAACTGAACATTTAGTAACACCAAAGACTAGGTTCCTTAAATGTCTTTATAGTTGAACTGCTTCTTAGAAGGAAAGGAACAGAAGAAGAAATGTGGGTTTGAATTTGAAAATGGTATAGCCATTTTTCTGCGGATTTAACAGACCATCATCTACAATACACACACATCTCTGCTCCTGAAAAGTGGAAAAGATACAAAGTTATGTTAATCCTAGATATTAATATAACTTCCTGGAAGCTTTTCTTATTTATTCTAGAACTGAAATCATTTATAAGAAGCCAAGATAACTTAGTTGAAATAACTGAAACATTGAAGCCGAAGCGACAGGAATCAAAATGGTAATAACAGTAACAACAATAATAATAATTACACTTATTTACTAAGTGCTTATCCTTGTCAGGCACTACCCTAAGCACTTTTATGGCTTATTTCAATTAATAGAATAACCCTATTGGGTGAATACTATGATTTTTCACATTTTACAAATTTGGAAATAGACAAGTATTGGGGAGGAAAATGTTTTCCCTTCTTTCCTTCTATGTTCTTTGGTTGGCCTAATAAGTAAACTGGCTTAATAAGTAAAAGACAGGTAACAGAGAAAAACAAACTTATATGTCTAGGAGCCCATAAAAATATGAGACTCAAAGAAGTGACCAAAGCAGACAGGTTTGTTCATACCTTCTTCTAGGCCCTGAATTCTCTATCTCTGGTGATAGGGATTTCTCTCTGCCTCCTGGTACTGGGAGAGTAACTTCACATGGGAGATTTACTTCCTGCTTTCAGGGGGACAAAGAAGGGTCAGAGTGTCCTTCTTGCACTGGCTGTTTCCCAAGTAACTTCAATTCAAAATAATCAGTATGCCAAGGTGGCATATTTGGGGGTGGCATTTTCTGCCCCCTTCACAAGTTAAAGTCACTTAGCTAAATTCACATTGTCTTGCTTCTGCCACAGCTAGTTTGTAGGCTTGTACAAAACTTGAATCTTAGTTCCTGCAGCTACAAAATAGAAATCATATCAACTTGTTATTGCTGTCATAAGATATAGGTGAGATGATATATGTATAGCAGGTGGTAAATAATAGGAGAGAATAAATGCGGCCTATTATTAGTAATTTCAAGAAGTTTGGAAGACAGTTTTACAGAGGAGGGGATGTTGGAAGCTAAGGAACTAAGGCAGAAAATTCTAGGAAGAACTAGTTTATTTGAACTAAAAATGTGTAAAGTGACACTTATATAAAATATAGTAGGCATTTGATAGTCATAGGATGTCTAGCAGTGACTATAAACATTTCATTTTCATTACAAAAAATAATGTTAAATTTTGAAAAGAAACCACACTAAGACACACATCTCTAGGTCATGTTCTTGAGTGTTTGCTATTGACATTTTTCTGCTCATTCATCGCTCATTTCCTTTCAAAGAAGAGAAAGGACAAGAAAAACCATATATTTCCTGAACTTTGACCCCATTCTCCATTTTCCTTCTTTTTGAGTTTTTCTTTTTTGCTTTTTTCTTTCTTTTTTTTTTTTTTTTTTTTTTTTTTTTTTGCTTGTTTGTTTTTACATCCCCACATTCTTGGTCTATTTAACTCATTGTCAAATTCCTAAACATCACTACCCAGAGCATGAATCATAACTGTAGCAAGTTTTCTTTTAAGTCTTGTTTTTCCAACAGCTAAAACTCTGGCTCTAATTTACCTACTGCCCCAGTGTTAGTATTTGGGGATTCATCTTTAAATTGCCTTATTGCTATGGCTAGGAAGGTTCTGTAAATATTTGATTGGAATAGAAAGGAATCTGAAAGGAGATTTAGGTGGAAATAAATCCAGTCAATTTATCCTATGACATAGTGTTAACATTATTCAGAAGTTGAGAAAAAAATACAATTAAGGGAAAAGACAAACCACATGATCAGAACTTGAAATGCTTTTGGTAAAATTTTTTGCCTGGATTTCTATTCATAAGGTGAAGTAACAGTGGAGGAAACAAAGAATAGCAACATACTCAATATTCTAGCAACCCATTTTCCACAAATAAGTAAACTAGTAAATACATAAATAGCATATAAACTAATAAAGCTCAAATGTCTTACACTGCCTACCCACAGCCTCTACCCTCAGCTATGAGGTTCTTCATTCCTCAGCCATGACATTTCTTCTCACAGTTTGCTGACTTTTTGCACTCCCCATCTTCTCTTTTCCATGTCAAACTTGTCTGAGCCTTGTTTTTCCTTCAAGTCCAGCAAATGTGTCATCACCTCTCTAGCATTTCAAGGATTCCTTCAATAAAAATTAATTCCATCTTCCTCTGTGTTCTTTTTCATAGAACATGGTGTATGCCTCTTTTGGGGGCATTTTCTTTCTGCTTTACAGTATGGCTGTATTATAACTTTTTTTTCCTGTCTCCCCAATCTATTAGGTCGTTGTAGAGATGACGTATTATTCATCTTGGCAGTCTTCCAGTATCTAGCACAAATTCTTGCAGATAGAAGGTAATCAATAATGTTTGCTAACTGGAGGAAAGAAATGATAGTGTGGCTTTAAGAAACAGATATATGGTAGAGGCTGTTGCTGCTCACAATATCCATGATCTGCATGACATTACATTTCCCAGCTTCTCTCACAGTTGTATTGGAGCCACGTGACTAGTTCCAACTAATAAAGTATGAATGAAAGTGACATGGCTCTTAACGACCTTTTCTGGGCAAAGGGAGTTAAGAGCCAGTGTGCTTCCTTCATTTTTGCCTTTCTCAGTCTCATGTTTTAGATAGAGTAGCTATAAAACAGAATCATTAAAAGATAAAGAAGGGCTGCTTGATTTACACTGGACTTTGTGTGAGCAAGAAACCATTATTGTGTTAAGCCACTGTTATTTGAGGCATTATTTGTTGTAAGAACATAGCCTAGCTTATTCTAACCAATACAGAATATTACTTAATAAGACTATACATCATAATGGAGTAAAGACCCAATGAAACATTGAGCTTAAGAGGAAGCTTTAACGTGTTCTTAAATCAAGGCTAAAAATAGATATTTCACAACCCAAAAATTGATATTTAACAGCTTTTTCATGGCCAGTCTCTGTAAGACCAAAGTAGACTGTGTGTGTGTGTGCATGTGTGTGTGTAAACTATACACAATAGATTGGTTTTAACTAAGAGCAAAAGGCTAACTGTCCAAATATTTTCTCTTGGCCTGAGTGAAAAGAAACATGTACCTGCCATCCAGTGGCCGCATGCAGTGACTGAGATTGTAGCTGGCTAGCAGCTGTGAATGTGATTGCTCTGACCTGGTTTCATAGAATGTACAGAATACGAAAGACCTCTGTCCCCTGCTTGTAGATGTATGTCTTGAGTCTACTTTGGAAATACCTTCTATGGAAGCTTCGCATTGAATTGTGGAGAATGCAAATCTAGGTGGCTCAGTTGGTTAAAGTTGGTCTACCTTCGGCTCAGGTATTGATCTCAGAATCCTGGGATGGGCCCCACATAGGGCTCCCTGTTTAGCAGGGAGCCTGCTTCTCCCTCTCCCTCTGCCCCTACCCCTGCTTGTGCTCTCTCTCTCTCTCTCATAAATAAAATCTTTGAAAAAAGAGAGAAAGAGAAAACAATTGTGTCGGACATTTTTGTATGGTGTGACTTTCCATAACTATACGATAGCCCAGAGAGGTCTTTTGTCAAAATAAATGACCTTTGGGGCTCTAAAAATCTCTTGATGGATAATGCATGCAAACTCCTATTCATTGGTATTCTTCTAATTTTATGTTTTATTTAATGCTATCTGTAAAGTGAGCTTAATGGATTCTAACTGTAAGTGTCTTATAGATGTCTTCATCTGAAAAAAATATATATATATATTTATATTTATATTTTATTTTTAAGTAATCTCTGCACCCAACATGGGGCTTGAAATTACAACCTGGAGATCAAGAGTTGCATGCTTTACCCACTGAGCCAGCATGGCACCCCTGAATATTTTAATTATTCTGAAGCATATAAAAGTTTTCATTATAAACTGTAAACCTTTCTGTCACGGTTCTTGTAAATAGTGGCTTATAATTATTTAATACTTAATAATTTTATCAAATAAATCAATGAGGACTGAATATGGTACCAAGGAACCTAGATTTCAGTGCCTTTCCCTATGGTGATAGTCTTAGATGGGTCACTTAATCATAGCTTTACTTTCTAAAACTCTATGGTAATTTCAAGTACTTCAAGTGTGCAAAGATCCACAGAGATTATGCATAATTTTAACAAATGAAAATATTTATGTATGGTAGAGTTTTTTTTTTTTTCCTAATTAACCCAAAATAGGTATTTCCCTATCTTTTAGACAGAGTATTGATTAGGATACCTTTTATAAAATGCAACCATGAAGTTACCTGCTTCACTTGTAACATTGTGTAACTTGCCCTGTGCCTGGAATGTCCTTGAAGGTTGAGTCACTGTTTGCATTTCCATAATGCCTCCCAGGTCACAAGAGAGTTTCAAGCTAAAATACTCTCAGCTACCTTCCTCTCAGCAAGCTAAATTTTCAACTGCCCTTACTTTGTTTCTTTGGCTGAAGTTCAGGCCATATTGCCATTTCGTTTTTCATTCAGAAGCTCTTTTTCTGCTCTCTCTCTGCCAGGAATTGACTCAAACTGCGTATTTGTTTTGTGCCGTTTTGCTATGTGATGGTAATTGATTTCCTAATGCTGGCTAATTTTTCCGGGATTATGCTAATAGCAATCTTGAACAATCACTTGTGACAAATTTTTTTCCCGAGAAATAATCTGTATGAGATCAGTTACATGAAACGCGGTATCAGTTTCAGTCCACAAAATGTGATTCTGCCTTCAGCCCTGTGACTGGAGCTGGAGCCTAGCAACGTAGGTGATTGCCTGAGGTCTACCGATCTTGTATTTTTTTTTTAATCTTGGTCCACCAAAATTTCATTTCTCAATACAGGTCCAGAGTCAAGAAATCCAGTAATGACTTTGAAATATTTATCTTCAATGAGCTTCATTCATTCGGCATATTTGTTAAGCCGTCTGTCAGGCACTATGATAAACTTTTTAGCTGTAAGTAGCACTTCTCTCAAGAAGCCTATGCACTATTTATTTAATTTTCAGACCGGTTATGATCCTAATGCTGTGATTGTATCCACTGCATCATTCTGTTTGTTCATAGAAAAACGCCAGAGTATAAAATTGAGATACTAGGTTTTCTGAATGATATTCTTTGCAGGCTTTTTTTTTTTTTTTTTTTTAGTCTGAACTGGAATAGACCACCCTAGTCATTGAGTTGAGGACTCATCTACAGACTCAGATATATCTTTCAAAAAAGACACATAGAGTTCTTCCTCAGTAGACTTTATGGAGGAGAATGAGCTTTCTTTCATGATGCCAAAGACCGAAACAGAAATTGTGGATTTCTTGTCGATATGCCAGCTTTATTTTATGTTAAATACACTTGTATTGAAGTATAACTTACAGACCTTAAAATGCTTGCGTTTTAAGTCAGTTAGATGGATCTTAACTACTACTCCAACCAAGATTCAGAGAACTTCCGTCATCCCAGAAAGTTCCCTCTGGCTATTTTTGGTCAATCTTCTGTGCAACCCGGGCAATCATTGATCTGGTTTTTACCATCACAGACTAGCTGGTTTTCCCTATTCTAAATGTCATGTAAATGGGATGATTTAATCTGTACGCTTTTGTAAGTGTCTTTCATTCTGCATATTTATCTTTAATTCATCCATTTAGTTCTGTGTACTCATTAACAGTCTGTTCTTTTCATTGCTGAGTCATGTTCTATTGTGTGGAAATGCCACAGATTCTTTATCAATTCACATGTTGATGGATATTTGGATGATTTTTATTATTTGCTTCTAGAAATATTTAAACACAAGTATTTCCGTGGACATACGTTATCATATCGTTTGATTTTTAATACATACAATAAAAACTTTAAAAACAATACAGTGTCTGAAGTGAGTATTTCAGATACTCAGCATCTGAATAACTGGATATCCACCTAGTTGGGCGCTTGATTAATGCACTAAGTTGGCAAAGACACAGCTCTGTTTAAACTTTACTTTCTTCTTAAGTACTAAAAATTTGATTCGGTTATTAAGAAGGGTCAATCAGGCAATGTAAATGGAATTGCTTTCTAAATGATAAAGCTTAACAGAAATGAAAGGTGGTACTATCTTATGTTAAATACGTACATATTTAGGAAATAATCCCTCAGAAATAAAATAACTAAGTAAAACAATCTGATTTGACATAATTTGAATTATGAAAACAATCAAAGACAATGTAAAATTAATTAAGATTTGAAATTTATCTCCTTAATTTCTTAAAGAACAAATCAGATGATTGCAAAATCCAAAAACAGTTTTAGAAACAAAAATTAATCACTTCTTGGCTTCATACTTTAAGTTCCTGTTCAGTTAAGATTACACATATATATTTGAGTAATGATAAGAAAAACATTTATTATATAGGAGCCACAGACCCACTTGTAGAGTAGTACATAAAATGATATTCTTTCCCTCTTTCAACCAAATTATAACTTGAGAATAAAATTCTTCCTCAGAACTATTCTGGAGAATTTTATCTTTTTTTCCTAGGTATGGATCTGGGTATGAGATCTTTAAAGATTATCCCTCTTTTTTATTTGAGAGGTTTTTCTTCTTTTCTTTCTAATCTGGTTACTATTTTTATATAAAGGTTTAAAATTGTTACTGTAAATCAGCAACAATTTCATTACCTTCGTGGATTCTGTTTGCAGAAGAGGGATGGCTTGTCTCTGCTCCATAATGTCTACAGCCTCAACTCAAAAGAATGGAACACAGGGTCCTAATATCATTTAGGGGCTTCTCAAATCACATATCTGGTTCCTGGGCTGGAATGAGTCAAAGGCTAGGCTCACCTGTGTCTCCTTACTGGAGCCCTGAAACAGGGCTTCTCCTTATGGCTTGGGATTCTGACAGTATGAAGGGTGTCCAAAAGGCAGCCTCGTGAGAACTCGCCTTCTAAGAGGCAGGTGGAAATTGACCTAAACGCAGAAGTTCTTCAGTGTCTCCTCCACTGCATTCTATTGGTAACTAGTGAGTCACAGTCAGTGTTAGTTTTCTAGGGCTGCAGTACCAAATTATCACAAACCTTGTGGTTTAAAACGAAATGAATTTAGGGACCCTCGGTTCTGTTAAGTTGGAAGTCTGAGTGAGTTTGACTAGTTTCTCTGCCCTGGGTCTCACAATCTGGGGGAAATTTTGTTTCCAAGGTCACTCAGGTTACTTACACAATTCAGTCCTTGAATTAAATGGCTGAGGTCCCCATTTCTTTGGTGGTTCTTAGTTCCTTAAGGTCACTTCTATTCTTTCTCACACTTACCCTCTGTCTTCAAAAAGCAACAATGCCTGGAATCTTTCTCATGCTTCAAATCTCTCTGACTTTCCCTTCGTTACGTCTCTTCTGCCTCCAGCTGGCGAAACCTCTTTGCTTTTAAGGTTTCTTAGGATCACATTGCGCCCACTGGATAATCTCCCTATTGTAAGGCTCATAACTTACCTACATCCGCAAAGTCCTGTAACAACATACTCACAGGATCCAAGGATATCTTTGGGAAGCCATTCTACCTACCACATAAGGGAAGAGGAATTAGACTCTACTTTTAGACAGGGAGCAGCAGCAAGGGTATATTTTAGGAAAGCATGTGGGATGGGAGACGTTGCAGTTTGGCAAACACAACCCGCCACACTTTCCTCCTTTGCTCTTTTTCTCTATCACCTCCCCTGTTTGGAAAACCAGTAGAAGAATATTAGCAGAAAATTGCTAAACAGTAAGTGGGTAAGTGGACCTGCTTATAGTTTTTCTTAGGAAAATTGGGCCTGAGATAAAGGGAAAGAACCAAGCTGTTGTTGTTTCTTGATTTGGTTTTGTCTACTGTTTTTGAAAACTTTAGACCGTGTGGTAAACACCTTTGGGTTTCCAAGTTCCTACGAGCAGCCTGGATGGACAGTGTGGTTAGCAGGCAGCCTCCACATGTCAGCAACTTCACCTCCTGCCTTAGCTGCAGGAAGTCACATCTTCTGATGTCACCTCCTTTTGTGGGTAGACTGCGTCCGTGGACTGAGTGTGGCAGATGTATAAAAACCCAGTCGTTTTGGACCAATGAGAAATATGCTTATGGGTCGTACTTGCTCCAGAGATCCCTGCTGGGTTTTGTCACAGTTTGATTCCTCTTTTGCCCAATCTTGCTAACTCCCCTTTCCCTTCTTAGGTGTGGATTCTTAATAAATATGTTGCACCTCAAACTTCTCAGAATCTGCTTGTAGGTAATCAAACCCTTGAAAGTTGGTCTCAGGAGGGATTTGCGAACGCAAGTGTCGCTATAGGCTTTTAGGGCTGCATTATTGATCACCTCGCTGGCAGCGAGGATCCCATCACAAACAGCTTCTGGGACAAGGTAGTGGTCCATTTGTTAAAACTTTTCAACAGTGTTGGGGGACATGCCAGTACAAGGTATGCACTAGTGAGAGCTAAGTACCAGACTGTTTAGATGTATGGAGAAAACAGTATCTATTAGGATAACAGGACCCTACTCCAACGCAGTTATGAGACTCGGTCAGTGAAACTGGGGGAGTGCTTGTGTGACTGGGTTCTAAGGATGCTTAATCAAGAGCGTCAAAACATAAAATTAAATAGTGAAGAGTTGATTGACTTGGCAGTTGTGATATTGTGATTTATAAGATGATAGATAGATAGATAGATAGATGATAGATAGATAGATAGATAGATAGATAGATAGATAGATAGATGATAGATAGATGATAGATAGATATATTTGGTCATTCAGATAACCATGGATACATGGTCTTCATTCATAGTTCCTGCCTCACAGCTCCCAGACCCTTGGAATTTCCTGAGCAATAAGACTGATGAGAGCATCTTTTGTTATACTCTTTGGTCTCCTGTTCTCAGCTCCTGGAAATGCCTCAGAGCCATAGAGGTGAAATGGGTGTCTTGTTATAACATGCCCCTTTCTACCATAACTGGATTTATGTTAATAAGATGACTTTTGGAAAGCATCAGGGACAGTTGGGGGGTTGCCAGGAAGAGGGAGAGATTGGAGGTTAAAGCAATCATCAACGGTCATTGAGTTAATAATTCATGCCTATGTAACAAAGCCCTCATAAAACCCGAAAGGAAGGGAGTCAGAGAGCTTCCAGGTTGAGGAAACTGAACGCTTTCAGCTTCCATGTGCCACCATGCTGAGTCCCAAGCTCTACAAGGACAGAAGCTTCTTTGTTTGGGACCTCACCCTATATATCTACTCATCTGGCTATTGATTTGCTACTTTAATATCCATTGCAATAAATTGGTGATCTAGTGAGCTAACAGGTTTTGTGAGTTCTGTGAGCTGTACTAGCAAATTAATCAAACCGGAGGAGGGGTCATAGGAGCCTCTAATTTGTAGCCAGTCTTTCAGAAGCATAGATAACAACCTGGGCATGCTATTGTCATCTGAAGTGGAAGGCAGTCTTGTAGAACCAAGCCCTTTACCTGTGTAATCTGACTCTATCTCTAGGTAGATAGTTTCAGAATTGAGCTGAATTCTCTGATACTCTGCTGGTGCCTGAAAATTGCTTGTTGGGTATNCATCGACTTTTTCTTAGAAGTAGGGAAGCCTATACACACACACACACACACACACACACACACACACACACACACTGGACTTGTGTCCAGGAACCCAAAAGAGCATTCTCATGATACAGGATTTACCGTAGTGGCACCCACATCAGGGGTTGGTATGAACTCTCTACTAGAAAGGCTCTTTGAAAAATAGAAAAAGCAATGGCCCATGATGAGTGTTTAGCATTCTCCAGAGAAGCTCAAGAGAATGTAGATAATCTACAGGAAGGCCCCTACAGCACAGTGTTGACCAAGGCAATGAGAAACATGCTGGTGAGAGAGGCACCAGCATCACTAAAATGTTCAGTGGTAACTCTCCTCTGTAGTTCAGGCAAGGCTGTTCCAGAACTAGGCTCACTGTTAACAGTGGGGCTGATATGATCCCAAAATAATATAATCTAGATAACAGTGCTTAACTTCCAGAACTCAGGATATGCTGATTATTTTAATGACTAATAAGTTTTCTCTGGCATCCTGGTGGGGTTCATTCACAGCAAGTTATTAAGACAATTAATAGAACATGACTTATCAATGGGCATAATAGATGGACAGCTGACAAGGGCACTACTCATCTTGAACCAGAAGAAGAAATCAAAGTTGGATCAGAGGAAGAGAAAGTGGATGGCAGTCACCTCAAAACAAAAAGGCAAAAAACCACAAATCACTTCCCTATTTCCAGATCTGGAATTGGAACACTGATCACAGAGGTGGCTGGTTCCTAGAAAAACAATCCTGCAACACTATAACAATTATACCTGGGTGGTTTCCCTTCAATGGGAAAGGGAGAAGCTCAGATATCATGAGGACTGAAGGAAAGAGTTAATGAGTGGACACTGACACCTAAAAACCTAATGTATCATCACACTCCTCCTTAGATTTTGTGTATATGGACTCCAGATAATAAATTAAGTACTGCCAACATCCAGCTTAGAGTAAATTCACTGAGTCAATGTACCCATTCATCAATGGTCATTTCCCATCTAGGATTTAAACACTGGATAGCTGATTTCCACATTGAACCCCTGGTCTTTCAGGTGAAAGTTATTATGGAGGGAAAAGCTAAGTAAAGGCCCTAGAAACTAACCTACCCCCCTCCAACCAAGATAGGAAATCAAAAACAATAGCACATGGTAAGGAGGAGGGGGAGAGCTAAGGAGATCAGTGCCACCCTTAAAGGCCTAAAGGATGAAGGGATGGTGATGCCGTAATATTTTTCATTTAATGAGTTGAATTAGCTCCTACAGAAAATAAATTATTTCCGAAGGATGATCATAAACTACCACAAGTTCAACCATGGAGTAGCCCTAACTGTTGTCACCATGCCAAAAATGGTATCTTTGCTAGAGTAGATGAATCCAGCTTCAATATATGGCCTGGGGTCACTGGTGATGATACATACATTCTTTTCTACGCCATTTAGAAGAGGACGAGAAACAGTTCACATTCATATGGAATGACCAATAATATGCATTCAGAGTTTTGTTTCAACTCTGCTACTTTTCTGTCCTTTCTCATGGTATAGTTTGAAGAGCTCTGACCATCTGGATATCCTATGGAACAGCATATTGATCTATTACGTGGATAACATTAGATTTATCAGGCTGATGACCAAGAAATGGCAAGCACACTAGAGTCCTGGCAAGACACATGGGTGGGAGATAAACACATTTAGGAATCTTCCACTCTGTAAAATTTATAAGGGTCTAGTGTTTCGCAGTGTGACAGGATATCCCCTCCAAAACAAAGACAAATTATCACACTTTGCACCTCCCACCATGGAAAGGGAAGAAGGCCATCTGTTCGCCTCTGAGTTTTGGGGGCAGCATATTTTACACCCATAGATACTGCTGTGGCCCATAGACCGAGGGATGTGGAAAGCTGCTGTCTTTGAGTGGGGCCTGGAGAAAGAAAGTTCCCTACTTCTTGAGAAACATAATTCAACATTCTGTTTGTGTTGGTGGTAACAGCGGTGGGAAAAAAGATTATACAGGGTTTGTGGCAATCCCCAGTGGAAGGAACATGCTGAATGGGGTTCCGAAACAAGATGCTGTCATCTGTGGCAGAGTATTTTATACCTCTTATACCTATTGATAAACAACTCCTGACTACTGGGCCCTGTTAAAGATAGAATGCCTCTTCGTGGGACATCCAATGACCATGCAGGTGGTATTGCCAGGAATCAGCTTAGTCCTGGCAGCCCTACCAATAAGGTCAGCAAACCCAGGAACAACCTACTATAAAATAGCAACAGTGCATCTGAAACCAAGCATAAGCAGCACCAGAGGGTATAAGCAAGTGATAGGAGCAGTTAGTCCAGACTGTCATGGCACCCACAACTGCTACTTTGGCACACTTCCCTTCACCCACACTTATGGCTGTATGAGCCCATACCACTCCATGAAGGAGGAAATAAAAGGTAAAACTTGGTTTGTGGATAGATCCACTCAATACGGACAATTGTATTTCAGATCTATTCAGGGACAGCCTTGAAAGACAGTGATGAGGGGGAATCCTGCTAATTAGAAAAGTTTCGGGGGGACACCTGGTCATCCACATTGTGTAGACAAAGTTGTGGCTCACAGCTAGAATACATACAGATTCATGGGCAGTAGCCAATGACCTGGCTGCTATTCAGAGGCCTAGAAAAAAAAGATTGGAAGACTGGGGACGGAAATGTCGGGAGTATAGTCATATGGATGAACATAGGAGAGTGGTCATAAAGTGTAAAAATGTTCACGTGTTAATGGCCCCAAGAGAGCATTCACCATAGAATAGTTACTGAACAATCAAGTACTCAAAGTGACCAGCAGGTTGATGACAGCCACGTTCTTTCATTGGCCCCTCCAGTGATGTTATGATGGCACATAAACAAAGCAGCCATGAGGTGGAAATGGAGGTCATGCCTGGACTCTGACAAACGAAAGCTGATTTAGGTACTGCTTCTGACAAGTATTCAATCTCCCAGTAATAGAGACCAGTGCTGAGGTCTGATATGGCACCATTCCTTAAGGAGAGCAGCTGACTGCTCCAGATCAGGTGGACCACGTTGGGCTCCTTCGGTCATGAAGAGCCAGCATATTCACATATGGGTTTGTCTTCTCTGTGTTCAGGGCTTCAGCCACCACTATATTCTGAAGACTTACAGAGTGTTTGATCTCCAAGCATGTGATCCCATACAACAGCTTGATCAGGGAATGCCTTTTTTAGCAAAGGAAATGCTAGAGAGAACCTTTGACCATGTTATCTATTGGTTATTACACTTGCTGCATTGAAAGGTTTCTGGCCTCATAAAGCATTGCAATGGACTGTGGAGGACACAGCTAGAGTGACAGCTTGGAGGCAACAATCTACAGGATGAAGCACCATCCTCCAGAGTGTAGTGTATGCGTTAAATCGAATATTCTTCAATGATGCCATATTTCCCAAATAAAGAACAAATGGGACCCAGAATCAGAGAGTGGAAGGAAAAGTGGCCCCACTTATAATCATTCCTACTGACTCTGTGTTTTTGTCCCCACAGCTCTGGGCCCTACAATGCTCCATGTTCTGGTTCCCAAAGAGGACACATGTTCTCCAAGGGCCACTGCCAGTGTCTCACTGAATGATAACATACAGCTGCTATATGGCCATTCTGAGTTCTTTATGTCCAGGGACCAAGAAATAACTTTCTTGGCAGGAATAATTGACTCTGATCATCAGGAGGCAATGGGGCTACTTTCAATGCCCTAGGAGCAGGAGGGGAATACACGTGCAGCTCAGGTTATCCACGCTGGCATCCGTTGATAACCCCTTACCCAAGGGGGATGGTAGATAGGTACATCAACCCCAGGCCAAGAAGGGCATGGCGGGACTCAGGCCTTTGCAATGAGGGTCTGGTCCACACCACTAGGTAAATCACTGATGTCAGCAGAAGGGTAGCTAAGGTTGAGGAAAACCTAGAGTTATAGCGGGGGAGGGAGAAGATCACAACTGAGTATCAGCTGTGGCTCCAAGCACAACAGCCATTTCAGGGCCTGTCATTTGTCTCACTAATCTCCCACTTTTAAGAGTCCTTCAGGAAGAGAGGCCTGCCAGTTCCTGCTGCAGTAGAAGCTGACTTTTGAACATATATGGAGAAGTATATGCCGGTGATGCGAAGGGTGAATGGTGATAAATATGAAGAGGCACCACCCAGATGCCCTTCAAATACTAGCTGCTGTAGAGCGCAGGCAGGGGCCTCAGGAGGCGCTTCCTCAGGGCGGCCTCAGCTACAGCACGCGGGTTCCCCTGCACCTGGCGATGGCTAAGGCAGGCGTGGGGCAGGGTGCCCCACCATGGCACAGTTTAGGCAGCCTGGGGTTCACTATGACAACTGGGTAAGGGAGGACCCATAGATGCCCCCGACGATCACCTGAGTTCTCTCCAGAACTCCGTGTCGAATGGCCAAGGCTTTGTTGAGTTCATCACAGTTGGATTTCTTCCTCCGCCCAGTCTTGCTTACTCCCCTTTCCCTTCGCTAAGAAACACCTTGTTGACTAAATGCAGTGTCACTGTTAACTTCTGGAGAACCCAACCGATGACATACAAGTTTAGAAAGGCAAACCCAGCACCCTCTCTCCTGATCTCTACCATCCGGATCCACATTCAACACACAGAACCAGGTGAAAATCCTGCACATAAAGAGTACACAGTATCACTGACCCAGCAATAACAAAATCAAGTTAATATGTAATTCCCCATTCCCTTCCTCTTTTTAATCTCTGATCATCTCTTCATCCACGTGCTGTAATTTAAAATTGTCGTGGATTAAATCTCTCACATACGTAGTTTCATTTTTTTTGCTATTAACATGTCTACTCTTTTCTCTTTTTTTTAAAGATTTATTTATTTCAGAGAGAGAGAGAGTGAGTATGAGCCAGGGGAGGAGCAGGAACGAGAATCCCCAGCAGACGCCCCCCTGAGCAGGAAGCCCAATGCAGGGCCTCATCCCAGGACCCTGAGCCGAAATCAAGAGTTGGCCACTTAAACGACTGAGCCACCCAGGTGCCCCAGCATGTTCGCCTTTCTAAGAAAATCATGTTTGTTTTTAATATTTTTTGTTCAAATTTAATGAGGTATAATTCACCTTCAGGAAAATTCATGCTTTTTATGAAAATAGTCTTATGACTTTTGACAAATGTGTAGTCACTCCACCGCTTATACTCCCAGCCCTTGGCAACAACCGATTTGGGTTTTTGTTTTCTACTTTTTAACTTTTTTCTCCCCACTTTGTAACTTTTTCTCCCTTTCTCTTAACACTCTATCCCCCTTCATGATCATGCCTGGTATTTTAGGCTAATTCCAATGTGGAGACATCAGGGCAACCCCCTCAGGAAATAGCTCCCTTGCATCTTCTGGAACATCTTACATTCACCTCAAGAGAATTTCTGCTGCTGCAAGATGTGAAGTGTTAATCCAGCTTCCACATTACCTACTTCCGGGGCTTCACCTTCTGCCTTTTCCAATCAGTCAAGCTAGCTCCTTTTTTCCTCAGAGTTCACTGCTTTAAGGTTCAAAAGATTCCCCACTTGAACTGAGTTATCACACAGATGCTCCAGGACTCATGAAATCAAATGAATTTATGTGTCAACTCTAGTAACTCTGAGTATATCACCTACTTTCTCCCTATAAGTTTCAGATTTGAATGGCTTACTGCTTCATTACATTGTGAGTCCATTTGCTGAGAAACACCTTTACTACTAGAACTTGAACTAAAAAGTTATAAAGGATAAAAAGCTTATTTTTAGATAACAGAAATCCAAGACTCCATCAAGCTATACTTGGATGATTAATACACTTTTCTAAATGATTTCCTTACCTCTAATCTTATTTCCCCTTCAGCATTTCATCCTTTGCAAGAGCGTTGGTATTATCAGTATTATGTTCAAGTCTTCTAAGAGAGTGAAGGTTTAAGAAGGTGAAGGGTAAAGAGAAACCGCATAAGTCACGTGCGGCATTTAAAATGCTATGCAGATTTATTTAAAGTAACGCCTCTGCTCCCCAACCAAAGGAATACAATAACTTTCTTTTGGGGAAGTCCTTTCGAGCATGAAATACACACATGTCATGTTTGCATTTCCACTATAGCAATAATTTGTAGTTCATATAACATTTCCCATCAGCCAAAAGTAAATATAACAGGAGAGGGTGATTTGGAGATTAGGGGAGTTATATGTTCTTATATCTTTCAGTAGTCTGAGAAAAGAAATTCGAGTATACAAACTTACTTGCCTAAGTCATAATTCATTTAGTGTTTCAACATAAGAATCAAAGAAGGGAGATCTATAAAGACGACAACCCAGGGTTGGATGAAAATAATTATCTGCTACCTATTTCTTAGAAAACATCTGGTTTTCTTCTTGCTATTTAGAACAATAAACAGCTCATAAACCTATTTGTTCTCAGTCCCAATTGATTTAATTTGAATAATTATGTTTAATATTTCTTATTTTCATTTCCTAAATTACAAATATAATTAGCCTTAATCTTGGGTTTTGATTTATTATTCACTTACAGATGGAAATATTGCAATATTCTGGGTAAATTTTCAAATAAAGCTGCCCCTATGTCTTCCCTATCTGATCTCATCTCATGAATGTTATTTTTATATGCATAAGAATAAATAAGCTACTGGGTAAAATTGACAGCTATTCCTTACAAGTTAAAATCTGAATGGATAATTAGTCACTGGACCTTGAAGTAGAAATACTTGCTTGCAATTATATTTTAAGACACTTCTCCCGTGACTAACTAGGTAAGGCTGTGCTTTTTACCAACCAGACCCATATGTGATCTCAAAGACAGAATCGATAATTCAACAAATATTTACTGAGGCTTTATTATGTCCTGGGAAGTGGAAATAATAGATATTTTATGACTGCTTACCATGTATGCGGAGCTATATTAAAAATTTCATATACATTATCTCATTTAATCTTTAGAAGAAACACAAGAGAAAGATTTTTACTCCATTTTGCAAGTCAGGAGACAGGGATATAAATTTTAGGGGCTGTGCTCAAGTGACACAGCAAATCAGTCCCATCCAGTCTGCTCAAGACTACATGAGTCTAGGCTTTGCGCTCTTACCCACCAGGCAACAGCGCTATGCTCTTTTAGGTTGTAGGAACAAAAATGAACGGGAAGCCTTGCCTCGGAGAACTTTGCCAGCTAGTAGATAATCTAATTAGAACACTGGTGTAAATAATTATAACTCATGGTGGCTAGAAACGACTGGCTAGAAGTCCAGATCAAGCAGTATAGCAATTCAGGCTACGGTGGATGAAGCAATTTCTTACGGTTGAAGGAATCAAGGATGACTTCTTGTAGAGAGAAAGGTTGGAAAGTATATAATTAAAAACATAAATCTCTATGGTTTCCATTTCAGTTAGAATATAAAACTATTAATGTGTCTTTTGCAGGAATTGCTAATTCCCTGCCTGTTATCTGCTCCCTCCATTTGCCTTAATAAGAGAACTGCTATTTTATTTGATGAGGTGGCAGGGTGCTCAGCTAAAGAACTATACTTTCTAACCCTCCTTCCAACTAAGTCACATCATGTTACTAAATTCCTGCCAATGAAACATAAATGGGAGTTTTTTAGGCTGTCTTTGGTGAAAGCTCCTTAATAGAATATAGGAAGAAAACAAAATTCAAAGGATGTATTACTTTGGCATGCATTTGCCAAATACTTGAAATGTTCATGCAGTAATATATGCATACGATTATTAACATATTACACAGAATGGTATAGCATGGATCTAATAATGACCATATTCCAAAGAAGTTATGGGCTTAAACATATTTCAAATATCTATAATAACTCACATATAATATGAATAAATCTATGATTTTATTAGTGTCAAAGTTATTGGTACAACCATAATTTATGGTTTGAAGACAATGCTAACTTTAGTCAGAGGTTAGTGAAAATTAAGCAAATACTTTTGAACCAAGTATGCTGACCCACAAATTCTATCCACAGACTCCGTGGGCATCCAAGGACTCTAGGTTAATAATTCCTGCTTTAAAGCATGCTCAGTCTATAGCAAAAAGCCACACAAAGAATGCATCCATTCTATAAATATTTATTGTATTTGATAATCATTATTCTGAGGATTGAAGTCTATGAGTGGTTCTTGAGGAATTTATATTCTGGTAGAGACAGACATGTAAACAAGTATAAAACAGATATAAAACTAGGTTGTTATATGCTGGCTTAAAAATTCTCTGCCAGGTGGAAGAATTATGCAGTAGTAGAGAACATTAAGCAGGCAACTATATTATATATTCAGGCTTGCTTTTTAAGAAGGGAATTTTGGTGGTATCATAGAGACCAAAGTTATTTGGAGACTGCTGGTAAGAATGGTAATGGTAATGATGATGAGGAGAACGATGATGATCTGTGTGTGTCTAGGAGGAGAAGGTTGAAAATGTTGCTGAAGGAGAAAAAGGAGCTAAGGGAATTTCTTAACATTTCTAATTGAATTACTATGTGCATCATTATACTGTTTGCCAAAATCAGGTATGTAATGTAAGAAATTCTCATGCAGAATTTCTGATTTCGGAATTCTGATTCTGAACAGAAAATGTATGTATTCCTTTTTGGAAATGGAAAAGTAAGGAATTGGATGGAAATATCCAGCAGGCAATGAAAACAACAGAAATAAGGACTGTGTTTGGACATCAGTGACATGTAGGTGATTGTAATCACTAGAAAGGATGGCGTTACCAAGGAAAACAGAGGAAAAATAGAAGGGGCTCAAGGACTGAACCATGGTAAAAATGTACATTTGAGGGATAGCAGAGGAGCAGAAACCCCTTAAATAAGGAATTTTCATGGAAGTAGGAGCAGAGCGACATAGATTCCTTAAAAGATAAAGAAAAATGTTACTTTGACCATTAAAAAAAATTCAACTGAATAAATTTTAAAGATTTCATTGGCTCTATTCAATGATTCATGAATCAGGCAACATCTAATCTTACAGATAGAAAGGAACTCCAAGGAGCTGTCTAAAATGAAAGACTTTCACAGGCAGAGGGAAGCATGGATAAGGAAGTTATACCAGATGAAATAGCAGTTGGTTACTTCAAGGTTACTCTCCTTTGGGGAATGTCACGGGTCTATCAGACTATTCCTGATTGGTTTAAGATTCCATTTCTGGGAAAACTGAAACCATAATTAAGTCAAGTCTCAGTTTGGTGATGAGGGCTTTGCATAAGTGACTCCATTTTGGACCTGTTGTCTTATTTTTAATAGTCCTTTACTATTCACTCTACTATATCACTCCTTTTTTCAACCTCATGCAACTTTCACACTTTTTATTATAATGAAGAGTTAATATTGTGTATATCTACAATTTTTTTCTCATTCTTGAAGAAAATGGACAGAAATTCCAGACACACACTACATTTAATTCCATATCTCTATCTCTTAAAAATACGGTATGCAGATATTCAGTGTTATCTGACAGCATTTTTTTAAGGATTTTATTTATTTATTTGACAGAGAGAGAGACAGTGAGAGCGGGAACACAAGCCGGGGGAATGGGAGAGTGAGAAACAGACTCCCCACTGAGCAGGGAGCCTGATGGGGGGGCTTGATTACAGAACCCTGGGATCATGACCTGAACCGAAGGCAGATGCTTAACGACTGAGCCACCCGGGCACCCCTCTTACAGCATTTTCTCTGCCCATATTATTTGATGTATTTTATCTTCTTGGTCAGTTTTGAACAGCACATTTTTTTATGGTCTGAGATTTTTCCCTCCAGTCACTATTTTATCATAAAATCATGATTCTTTATTACTCCTCATAGCATTTACCATTAAAAATAATATTAATGTCAGAAACCCTTTTTCTCTAGTTGTTGCTTCTTTACATTTTCCCCTCTTATTTTACTTCCCAATCATTCTTTTTCATAATGGAAGACAAATTGATTTTCTTGGGTACACTCAGAAGTAAGAATTGCAGGTCTTTTTTCCCATATCTCCTTACTACAGGAAAGTTAGTATTAGCATAAATCAGAAGACTGAGATTTGAAAAACAAAAACAAAGAACCTACTTCCCAGATGTGTCAAGTCTTTTAGTATTTCTCCTATGGTATCTTAAGAGTATTGTAAATGTTCTATTCAAATAAGGTATTAATTTATATTTTTAGATCTATCAACCTCCTTTGAAATATGCCATATAATTTTTTTGTCTCTTATTTTCTTAATCTTTATAGTATTTTGGCTTTTTGTCTAACCATTTGATTTCCAGAGTTTAGCTATTTCCCTTAAAATTTTTATCTTTTTAAAAATGTGATAAAGTTACACACAGAAAAATTATACAAAACATAAATGTATACGGTTTCAAATTATTAAAGTATGAACAGCAATTGAACTACCCAGGTCAAGAGAACATTGTGAGTTCCCAGAAGTTCCCCAATTGTCCCTTTACACTCCACACCTCCCTCTCTTGACTTTTATGTAATCACTTCCTTGTTTTGCTGTATATATCTATGCCCTGAAAAGGCATTCCTAAGCACCATAACTTGGTTTTTGCTATTTTAAAAGTTTATACAAATTAAATCATACAGAAATACATGTATTTCTTCAATGTTTGACTTCCATTGCTCTGTACTGCTTTTAGAATTTTGCCAATGATGTTTCAGTTGTGTTCACTTTAATTTTATTGGATTCCATTGTTTGAATGAATCAAAACATATGCATCTGTTTTGCTACTGATACAGTTTTAGTTCACTCCTACAATGCTGCTAGCCACATACACATGGTTATTTCCTAGTGTGCCATATGCCCACAATTTCCACAGGTCAATATATAGGAATAGATTTTCTTACCTTAGGCTTTGCATATTTTCAACTTCAGACAATTTCGGGGTACTTTTTACAAATTAGTCTTATCAGTTTATATTCCTAGGAGCATTGTAGGAATTCCTGTTGCTCCACATTCTTTCTAATGAATGCTTGGTATCATCAGATATTTCTATTATATCCATTTTGGTGCCTGCATAGTGATAACACATTATGAATTTAATTTTAATTTCCCTGACTTATAATGAGGTTGTACCTTTTCACGTATAGGTCAGTCAATTATGTATTCTCTTTTGTGAAGTGGCAGTTCCTCGTCTTCCCTATTTTTCCATTGGGTTGTCTTTTCTGTTTAAGATTTGTAGGCATTCTTTATATGTGCTGGATACACACCCTTTGTCAATTATTTATGCTGTTAAGTATATTCTCCTGTTATGTGATTTGCATTTTTACACCCCCAGTGTGCCCTTAATGTAACTGAATTTATAAATCTTCATCATTCTTTTTCTTCCTGTTTAGAAATATTTTCCTGTCCTAATATTATGATGATATTCTTCTTTATTGTCTTCTAAAGTCTCTATTATCTGTCATGTTCCCTTTTACATTTAGTTCCATAAATACTGGCAGTGTGGAGTAGGGTCCTATTTCATTTTTCCACTCAACTGTCTCAGGACCATTTATTGTTGCACTGTTATGCAAAACCACCTTTGTCAAATGCCAAGGGTTTATTCATCACCAAGTCTGCTACTAGAGCCTCCATCCTACCGATCTATTTCGGTACCTCTAGGCGAATACCACTCTATATACTTTTAAATGCCATGAAACATTATTATTATTATTATTATTATACCTATTATTAGTTTACAAGCCAATGCTAATTTAGTTATTCCACATATTCGGTAGTTTCTGCACTCTTTTGTTTTTTCCCTCAGTATTAACTTGTCATCTGGTAGAATTTCCTTTAGCATCAGTCTGCTAGTACTGAATTCTTCCATTTTTGGTTTGAGAATGACTTCATTTCAAGTTTCATTCTGAAGGAGATTCTTTTAGACAAAAAATGCTTAGTTTCAGCATAAATTATTCCAGGTTTTTGATACCCTTTTGTTATTGAGGAGACAGCTGTCAATCTGTTGCTACTTCTCAGAGTACTGATGTTAGCTCTTTAATATTCTAGAGAAGGTATTTGAAATAGTTTGTATAGTTTTAGAATTGTCTTATGTGTAAGTTGTGGTCTACATTACGCATTCCGCCTTGCATAAAACCAAAAATGTATCCACTCTTTTCCAAATAAACATACATGCATTTAAAAATACCCATATGCCATTATCCTCTTCTTTACCAGAAGTATGTAAAAATTGAACTTACATCCCAAAAATTGTCTTCTCCTTTTTTATCATCGAAACAAACAGCAAATTCTTACTGGATTATGCCTATGCCTTCTATAATCAGTCATAGATACTAATTTGACCCTTAAAATAATTTTATCACCAAAAGACTATGAGTTAGGAAGGACAAATGTGGCTGTCACTTATAGCTAAAAAGAGGAAAGCACAGAAAGTATGTTATTTTTTCAAAGTAATCTACAAAGATGATTCTCGGACTAGAGTTCAAATTTTCTAATTCTGGTCCATGAGTTTTATCATCCTTCAAGGGAGTAGATCTTAGAAAACAAACATACTGTATCATTTATTCAATGTAGAATTTTGATACTTTCCTCTTAAATGACAGTTGAGAAGATGAGGACTGTTTTTTCCCAATCCTGAAACAAACCAGAGACTGAACTAATACACTGTCAGTCTACAGTGATCTGTATTTTATTATTTGGTGGGGAGTCAAAGGGATACCCCATAAAAATTTGAATTTATTAAAATAATTACAATTGCTAAGGTATAGTAACTTTTATCAAAATTAACTTAATAATTATTAAATATATGTAGCTATAACCTTATTAACACATATCTCATCAGGATTGGATTTTTAAAAATGCAAATATGCAAAATAGAGGATTAAGAATATCACTTAAAGAAGGAGATTATGCTAAGTGAAATAAGTCAAGCAGAGAAAGACAATTATCATATGGCTTCACTCATGAGAGATAGGGGGATTGGTGGGAGAGGAAGGGGAGGAATGAAGGGGGGTAAACAGAAGGGGGAATGAACCATGAGAGACTGTGGACTCTGGGAAACAAACTGAGGGCTTCAGATGGGATTGGGATGGGCCGGTGATGGGTATTAAGGAGGGCACATATTGCATGGTGCACTGGGTGTTATATGCAAGTAATGAATCATGGAACATTGCATCAAGAACTGGGGATGTACTGTATGGTGACTAATATAACAAAATAAATATTATTTAAAAAAAAAAGAAAAGTTGCTATAAATAGTATGTTAAATTTGCTTTATTTGAAAATTTACATTGTCTTTCTCGTGCAACTTGTTGACACAAACTGACAACTTTACTTCTACTGGAAGGTGTAATTCAATTGGAATTTCTTAAATTAGAGAAACTAAATTTTCAGAGTAATTCTTATATTCCATCAAATTTCCATGGAAAGTTGCGTTTTTATTATTTAAAATAAATAAATCAGAACTCCTGAGTGTCAACATGAATCACTTTATAAATGTCTAATAGTATCTAGCATGATATTCAAAGTGGTCTAAATGGATTTTTCATAGCCTGGACTCTGTTAATGTTTACTTATTTCCCAGTGAAAAGTCTTCAATAAAAGTTCATATGAAAACAATAATGCCCTGCATTGAAAACCTATTGAATCAGATTCCTTTAAAACAATATTCCTATTTCTATAAGCCTAGGACAATTTTAAATATATAACAATTTTATATAGTTAGTTATAAAGTTATATATAATTATAATCCATGTTTTCTGGGATACCTGTGTATATCCATTTTCAAAATGCAATACATGGTAATAATTTGTTCCCTTTTGAGAAAACCTATTATATAAAACACAACTTAAAGAAAACACTTGTGAAACATTCTGGTATATTTCTCTTCACAGAGAAATTGTTGCTTATTTCACTTAAAAATACTAAAACAGAGTATGTTAAAATAGAAGTACCAATTACGCATTTAAATATTTTCATGTAATTAACTTGAAAAGGTATGAAGAGAAAACCTTATCTGTTGGTAGCTAGAAATTACTATCAAAAGAAGATTAATCATAAATTAATCTCATCTTTTCGATGAGAAACTAAGTGAATATACAAACCATTTGCATGAAATAGTTTAATGTTACACTGCGTGAAACAATATGCTGAAAAGATGTTCCAGTAATGGATATCATATCACCAAGTAAACAACTATAAGTTGCCCATCACCTTTAACACAGATCAGTGTGTTTCTGACACTACAATGTTACAATTACTACCCCTTCTTTTTTAACCAAATGTTAATAACATTGTAATAAGTCTTCATTAATGTTTAAAATTTGATTTAGGCAATCCTTATGCTACCTACCCCTTTTTTAACCTACTTTACCCACTTTTGCTTTTTCTAGCCTTTCTATATGTCTGCTTGTAGTTCAAAATAATATTTTGAAAAGAGAGTATCCAGCTTCTGTATTGAAAGGTAGGTTCTGGGGTGTCTGGGTGGTGTAGTCGTTAAGTGTCTGCCTTTGGCTCAGGGCGTGATCCCAGCGTTCTGGGCTCGAGCCCCACATCAGGCTCCTCCACTAGGAGCCTGCTTCTTCCTCTCCCACTCCCCCTGCTTGTGTTCCCTCTCTCGCTGGCTGTCTCTGTCAAATAAATTAAAAAATAAAAATCTTAAAAAAAAAAATGAGAGGTAGGTTCTGCTTCTCAACAAAACTTGAACTTCCCTAAATGTAGAGATGGGGTTCAGAAGATGAACAGGTACAAAAATGAACAGTGTCTACTACTCCACTTTATTTTTTATTTATTTTTGATTCATCAGTCTTATATAATACCCAGTGCTCATTACATCATATACCCTCTTTAATGTCCAACACCCACTTAACATCATCCTCCCACCCTCCTCCCCTCCAGCAACCCTTCTTTGGAGAATTGTCTATTCATGTCTTCTGCCCATTTCTTGACTAGATTATTTGTTCTTTGGGTATTGAGTTTGATAAGTTCTCTAGAGATTTTGGATAATAACCCTTTATCTGATAAAACATTTGCAAAAGTCTTCTCCCATTCTGCAGGTTGTCTTTTGTTTTTGTTGACTCTTTCCTTTGCTGTGCTAACTTTTTATCTTGATGAAGTCCCGATAACTCATTTTTGCCTTTGTTTCCCATGCCTTTGGAGACCTGTCTAGCAAGAAGTTGCTGTGGTCAAGGTCAAAGAAGTTGCTGCCTCTGTTCTCCTCTAGGATTTTGGTGGATTCCTGTGTCATGTTTAGGTCCTTCATCCATTTTGAGTCTATTTTTGTGTAGGGTGTAAGGAAATGGTCCAGTTTCATTCTTCTGCATGTGGCTGTCCAATTTTCCCAGCACCATTTGTTGAAGAGACTGTCTTTTTAGATTGGCTAGTCTTTCCCGCTTTGCCAAAGATTAGTTGACCATAGAGTTGAGGGTCCATTTCTGGGGTCTCTATTCTGTTCCATTGATCTATGTGTCTGTGTTTGGACCAGGACCATATGTCTTGATGATTAGAGCTCTGTAGTAGAGCCTGAAGTCCAGAATTGTGATGCCACCAGCTTTGGTTTTCTTTTTCAACATTTCTTTGGCTATTCAGGGTCTTTTCTGGTTCCATACAAATTTTAGGATTATTTGTTCCAGCTCTGTGAAAAAAAGTTGATGGTATTTTGATAGGGACAGCACTGAATGTGTAGATTGCTGTGAGTAGCATAGACAGTTTAACAATATTTGTTCTTCCAATCCAGGAACATGGAACTTTTTTCCATTTCTTTGTGTCTTCCTCAAGTTCTTTCATGAATGTTCTATAATTTTCGGAGTACAGGTCCTTTGCCTCATTGCCTAGGTTTATTCTTAGGTATCTTATCATTTTGATTGCAATTGTAAATGGGTTTGACACCTTAGTTTCTCTTTCTTCTATCTCATTGTTAGTGTATAGAAATGCAACTGATTTCTGTGCATTGATTTTATAGCCTGCCACTTTGCTGAATTCCTGTATGAGTTCTAGCAATTTTGGGGTGGAGGCTTTTGGGTTTTTCACATAGAGTATCATTTCATCTGTGAAGAGTGAGAGTTTGACTTCTCTGCCAATTCAGGAGCCTTTTATTTCTTTTTGTTGTCTGAATGCTGAGGCTAGGACTTCTAGTACTATGTTGAACAGCAGTGGTGATAGTGGACATCCCTGCCATGTTTTTGTCCTTAGGGGAAAAGCTCTCAGTTTTTCCCCATTGAGAATGATGTTTTCTGTGGGCTCTTCCTATAAGGATTTTATGATATTATGGTGTGTTCCCTCTATCCCTACACTGTGAAGAGTTTTAATCAAGAAAGGATGCTGTATTTTGACAATGGCTTTTTCTTCATCTATTGAGAGGATTATATGGTTCTTGTCCTTTATTTTATTTATGTCATGTATCACATTGATTCCTTGCAACCCAGAAATAAATCCCACTTGGTCTTGGTGAATAATCCTTTTGATGTACTGTTGGATCCTATCGGCTAGTATTTTGGTGAGAATTTTGGCATCCATGTTCATCCAGGTTATTGGTCTGTTAATTCTCGCTTTTGGTGGGATCTTTGTCTGGTTTTGGAATCAGGTAATGATGGCTTCATAGAAAGATTTCAGAAGTTTTCCTTCCATTTCTGTGGGGTTTTTTTGTTTTGTTTTATTTTTGATATAGCTTCAGAGTAATAGGTACTAATTCTTCTTTAAATGTTTGGTAGAATTCCCCTGGGAAGCCATCTGGCTCTGGACTCTTATTTGTTTATTGCTTCAATTTCCTTGTGGTTATGTGTCTGTTCAGGTTTTCTATTTCTTCCTGTTTCAGTTTTGGTAGTTATGTGTTTCTAGGAATGCATCCATTTCTCCCAGTTTGCGTAATTTGTTGTCATATAGTTGCTCATAATATGTTCTTATAATTGTATTTCTTCAGTGTTGGTTATTTTCTCTCCTCTCCATTTATGATTTTGTTTGTCTGGGTCCTTTCTCTTTTCTTTTTGGTAAGTGTGTCCAGGGGTTTAACAATCTTACTAATTCTTTCAAAGAACCAGCTCCTAGTTTCATTGATCTCTCCTACTATTCTTTTGGTTTCTATTTCATTGATTTCTGCTCTAATCTTTATTAATTCTCTTCTCTTACTGGGTTTAGGCTTTATTTGCTCTTCCTTCTCCAGCTCCTTTAGGTGTAATGTTAGGTTGTGTATTTGAGACTTTTCTTGTTTCTTGAGAAAGTCTTGTACTGCTATATACTTAGGACAGCCTTGCTGCGTCCCAAGGTTTTGAATAGTTGTGTTTTCATTTTCATTTGTTTCCATAAATTTTTAAAATTCTTCTTTAATTTCCTTGTTGACCCATTCATTCTTTAGTAGGATGTTCTTTAACTTCCAAGTATTTGAGATCCTTCCAAATTTCCTCTTGTGATTGAGTTCAAGTTTCAAAGGATTGTGGTCCTAATATGTGCAGGGAATGATCCCAATCTTTTGGTACTGGTTGAGACCTGATTTGTGACCCAGTATGTGATATGTTCTGGAGAATGTTCCATGTGCACTCGAGAAGAATGTGTATTCTGTTGCTTTAGGATGGAATGCTCTGAATATATCTGTGAAGTCTATCTGTCCAGTGTGTCATTCAGAGCCTTTATTTCCTTGTTGATCTTCTGCTTAGATGATTTGTCCATTGCTAGGAGTGGGGTATTAAAGTTCCCTACTATAATTGTATTATTATCAATATGTTTCTTTAATTTTGTTATCAATTGGCTTATATAATTGGCTGCTCCCATGTTAGGGACATAAATATTTACAATTGTTAGATCTTCTTGTTAGATAGAACCTTTAATTATGATATAGTGTCCTTCCTCATCTCTTATTACAGTCTTTGGTTTAAAATCTAATTTGTCTGATATAAGGATTGCTACCCCAGCTTTCTTTTGATGTCCATTGACATGATAAATTGTTTTCTACCCCGTCACTTTCAATCTGGAGGTGTCTTTGGATCTAAACTGAGTCTCTTGTAGAAAGCATATTAATGGGTCTTGCTTTATTCTCCAATGTGATACCCAGTGTCTTTTGACTGGGGCATTTAGCCCATTTACATTCAGAGTAACTATTGAAAGATATGAATTTAGTGCCATTGTATTACCTGTAAAGTCACTGTTTCTGTATGCTGTCTCTGTTCCTTTTTGGCCTGTGTTAGTTTTTGGCTCTCTCTTTGTGTAAAGGATCCCCTCTAATACTCTGGCAGGGCTGGTTTAGTGATCACAAATTCTTTTAGTTTCTGTTTGTCCTGGAAGCTTTTTCTCTCTCCTATTTTGAATGACATCCTTGCTGATAAAATATTCTTGGCTGCATATTTTTCTCATTTAGCACCCTGAAAATACCATTCCAGTCCTTCCTGGCCAGCCAGGTGTCTATGGATATGTCTGCTGCCAGTCTAATGTTTCTACTAATGTAGGTTATGGACCTCTTGTCCTGAGCTGCTCTCATGATTTCCTCTTTGTCTCTGAGATCTGCAAGTTTCACTATTATATCTCAGGATGTTGACCTATTTTTGTTGATTTTTGAGGGAGTTTCTCTCCTGTGCCTCCTGGACTTGAATGCTTTTTTCCTTCCCTAGATTAGGGACATTCTCAGCTATAATTTGTTCCAATGTACCTTCTGCCCCTATCTCTTTTTACTCTTTTTCTGGAATCCCAATTATTTGAATATTGTTTCTTTTTATTTTATCACTTATCTCTCGAATTCTCCCCTCATGATCCAGTAGTTTTTCTCTCTTTTTCTCAGCTTCTTTATTCTCCACCATTTTGTCTTCTATATCACTAATTCTCTCTTCTGCTTCATTTATGCTAGCAGTTAGAACCTCCATTTTTATTGCATCTCATTAATAGCCTTTTTTATTTCAACTTGATTAGATTTTAGTTCTTTTATTTCTCCAGAAAGGGATTCTCTAGTGTCTTCTATGCTTTTTTTCAAGCCCAGCTAGTAAATTTATATTTGTTATTCTCAACTCTAGTTCCAACATCTTACTTATCCATACTGATTAGGTCCCAGGCATTCAGTTCTGCCTCTTGTTCTCTTTTTTGAGGTGATTTTTTCCGTTTTGTCCGTCTTGCAGAAAGTGGTCTCTTTTCTATTTGTAGAGTTGCAGCTATTCTTTTCTTAGATCTCTGGTTGAGTTTGCAGGTTTTTGGAATGATTTGATAGCTATCTAGCTGAATTCCTGGGACCAGATGAAACTAAGGTCTACTATTCCACTTTAAAAGTTTGAATTTTATTCTGTAATTGCTATAGGGACCCTTTTTCTTTATTTGAATGATAAACCTATAATGTTCTTTACTGTCTTCTTATGGTTTATTATATAACCTTACCAGTTAATGTTACATATAAAGAAAAATTTTGACTTCTATAGGTTAATTTTTAAAATCATCTAATGGCATAATTAAATCATATCATATTTGAAGAAAGAAAACAATTCCTATTAGGAAATTATTATTTTCAGTCATTAAAGCAATGATTTATTCACTATATTTGAGAGACTGTTAATGTTGTAACAGCATAAAAATGTAAAAATATTAGACACCCTAATATAAAACAGCATTACTCAAAGTAGGGTCAGTAAATTTTTGTATGACCATTAGCTACGGTTTATTAAAATTCTTATTCTTAAACTCTACTTCAAACCTATTAGTTTATAATCTGGGTTAGGCCCCAACAATATGGATTTTTAGCAAAGCATCTGGGAGATTTTATGCATAATAAAATTTGAGAACCACTGTACTAAATATTAGTTATCTTTTACATAACATTTTTGAGAATTTCTTTCCTACATTGCCTCTATAGTTAAACTCAGGCACCTCTGGAACAGTTCTACTCTTACATTGAAAACAATTAAGTGTCAAATTGGTCCCTTTATAATCATTTTTTTCCCTTTCCTTTCTTTCTTTTCTTTCCTTTTTTTTTTTTTAAAGTAGGCTCCACACTGGGTGTAGAGCCCAACATGGAGTTTGTACTCATGATCCTGAGATTAATACCTGAACTGAGATCAAGAGTGGGACACTCAACTGACTGAGCCACCTTGGTGCCCCTATATATTTTTTAACATTTAATTTATAAAGTAATATATTGTTATTATTCTTGCTTCCATCCCTGTTTTCATCCTCTTCATCACTTTTGCTAGTTTATTGTATATGCTGCTAATGTTTTTATAGAGATGTTTGTTTTCCCTTCTTTCTTTCACAAAAGCTAGAACTCATACACTATTCTGTGCCTTGTTTTTGTCACTTTAACATATCATGAAGATCCTTTCATATTAGTGCACATTTTCACTCATTAAATATTCTTAACTCTACTTCTTAGGCTACAAGGTTTTCTCTGTGTTATTAAATTAAATTGCCTTACTGATATTGGTAATACTTCATATTATATTACAGCATTTAAAAAGAGATCATTAAGGAGTAGATGATCCAATTAAGAAAGCTGAAGTTCAAAAGAGACTAGTAGTCAATTTTGTTTATCATAAAATCAAAGTCTTTAATTTGTGAAGGAGGGAGTACTAGAAGACACACAAATGAAAGCAGGACTTAGATAAGAAATTGAGAACATGTCGGAATTTTTTTATTTTTAATGATAAAGATTGGCAAATTGAAACAATTTAAATTTTCTATGTTATATGAAAATAAAATGAACTGCTTTCATTTCAATCTACTACTTGAAACAATGCTTATAAATAATTATAAATTAATTTTATTTTTATAATTATGATTATTGAAATCAAGATTCTTTAAATTGTACCTACTAATATTATAAGGTGAACATTTGACATTGCCATTTCTGGGGGTGCCTGGGTGGCTCAGTTGGTTAAGTATATGACTGCTTAAGATTCTCTCTCTCCCTCTGTTCCTCCCCGCTCTCTCTCTCTCTCTCAAAAAAGAAAGGAAGAAAGAAAGAAAAGAAAGAAAAAAGAAATGGCCAAAAACAATCAGATATTAGCAATTTTGAATGGTTCAACTGGATAATAACATAGGCCATTCAGATCTGAGACAAGTTTCAGGGTCCGTCAGGCAGAGGCCTCACAGACGCATCACAGTCACAACATAACCTTGGCGACCTGTGCTAAATGAAAGTGGGAGAACAAAACAAGGAAAACAAAGACATAAAGGAACAACGGCAAGCTATTCTATTTCTCACTTCCATTCTTATCAACTTTAATCTGGTTTCACCATTTCAGGTTTAGATAAAGACAGATTATAGAAAGGTAAATAATAGAGGATGGACTGTTCACAGGCATTTGTACTCCTACAGAAGTATACATTGGAAGCTTCAGAAGACCCAGGGCTCTCTGTCACATGCTCATTTCTTATTTTTCAAGCACTCAGCAGTGTCTCCTACGGCTCAGAGCTTGGAAATCCTCCCAGGTACTCTGCATATCACTTTTTTATTTTTGATGCCATTTGGTAGGAGTTCATCAAACATTTGACACATGCATATTTTGTCTTCCTACTTAGTTTTGCTTTTTTTTTCCCCCTAATTCCTATCACTACCTGGCACAAAGGTCTGCATACAGTGAAAAATTAAGAGCTGCTGCCTGAATAAAGATATCAGTTTCTAGTAAGATTAAAATCAAAATTCTTGTACGCCTTGAGGGACATGAGGAACAGAGAAGACTTCAAGGTTTTAAATGGGCAACTTGTAAATTTTGGAATATTTAAATCATTATATAACCATATTTCCCTAATAGTTTCAAAACAAAGCAAGGATCAGCAGGTTGTGGTTCACAAAAACTATTCACTTTTCCCCCCAATAAATGCAATTATGTTAATATTAATATCTCATGTTCTCTAAATTTGTATATTCTTTTTTCTATTAGACCAATAATTCTTCTGTAAAATGTTCCTATAATCCCATATATGGGCGTATATAGCAAACTACCCATGTATGTTTAACTTAAAATACCCTTTCTACTAATTTGTTTCAGTTTTGAACATATTATAAAATGCTTTTAAAAAATTTTCCCTCAACTTTTAGATAAAGTTCAGCATGAACAAAACATGTTTCTTCTCTTCCCTCAGATACCAACTTTTACTTTCCCTAGAGCTACGCTATCCAATATGTAGATATTGAAACTAAAACTGAATACATTCCAATTCAGGTCCTCAGTTACAGTGGCCATACTTCAAGCACCGTGCTAGAGCACCCTGTATACGCCTTAAACAGAGCAGGGTACTGCATTTGACGAACTGCCAGATGTATTTCAGATGCTTTCATTTAATTAACATTTTCTTCATGGCTTCATTTCAGATTATTTTAACACACCATCTTCTCTTTTTCCGTAACAAAAGTACACGATGGTAAACACAGCTCTTTTGTTCATTTGGCTTTTTTGGCTCTTTGTTAGTTTGGGTTTTTTGGTTTTTTGGGCTTTTTTTTTTTTTTGGCTCTTTTTGATAGTTTGGTGTTGCAATTTCAGGCTTGGCACATACTTAAAAGACGGGAGAGTTACTTTAAAATTGCATTAAGATTGGGGAACATTTTGAAAATGGTTGTAAACCGTCCTTAACAAGTTGATACTTATTACTGCAGGGTAAAAAGATGATTAAAATAGGTACAAACCCTGTGCCCCCCCAATATCTTAAAATCCAGGTGTAGCCCTTATTTTTTCATACTATGGCGGATAATTAAAGATGCTTTCATGCTGAATCTTATGGCAAACATATTTCCTAAATGATTGTGCTATTTAGAAATTATGCAAGCATACACATTGGAGACATTCATCTTTAAGAAATTCCTCTCAATTTACAAAATAAGAGTTGACTGCATAATTTGGGAAACGAGTACTCTAAAATTTCTCCATCTTAAAAGGAATTCCTCTTGTTTTGAAACATCTACTTAAAAACAGAAATGATTTGTCATAGTCATTGGGTGGGGTTAAATGACTAGCTTTATTTATCCCTGCTTAATATAAGTACTTAGAGAGGCAAAAAGAAAAAAGAGAGAGAGAGAAAAAGAATAACTCTTTGATTAGCCTAATATAAAAATGTTTCATTTTATTCTGTAGTTCTAGTAACTGGATCTCTATCTTCTCTCCCATAATTGACTCCACATTAATTTTCCAGTTTCTCTGGGACATCAATCTTGCCCTTCTCTCTCTCTCTGTCTCTGTCTTTCTGTCTCTCCCTCTCTCTCTCTCCTTTCTTTTTCAGCTGTGTCCACAGCTACTTTACAGTCCAGGGTGCTCAGTAAAGCCCCCCGACTCCCAACTTCCCACTTGCTTTTTCCTCTGTTAAACTGTGTCTATACTTCCTAAAATCTTGCTCTATCTTGTCTGGTTCTACTGTAGATCCTTCAGTTGGGATCTAGGTTTTGCTCTCTAACCATCTTACCACTTTCAATATATAGGCCCATCTCTGTTGACCTTCTGACCCATGCAGGATGACATCTTCATTTCATCTTTCCTCCAACCTACTGTAAAAACCTGCCACACCCACTATCTCACCCAGTGTTTGTTCCTGACAATCAAGGCCAAATTGAAAAGCTTCGTTCCTGCTCAATATTTTCCCCAAAGTATCCAAACACTTGAGAGATTATGACCTCTGCCCCATACTCAAGTCTCTATGGATGAATAGTCACTGGTTACTAATAGATATCCCTCATATCCATTACCTGGATGATTTTCTACAGTTTCTCCCCCTTTCTACTATTTGGACCTCAACCAAATTTCCTTTGTAGGGATCTGAATCCTGCCCACAAAGATTTTGGTCTATCCTGTCAGTCTCCCAGTGAAAGTCAGTTATAACAACATGCTGAAACCTTTAACTTCTTATCGCTCATTTGGGGACCACCAAAAAATCACTTGTGGGAAACAGGGTGGGTTAACTAGGATAGACAGATGTCCTACAATTCCTGACTTTTGCATCCTTCCTTTTAAATATTTATTTGGCTTCAGACATGAAGCAGTGACAGTGAAATGAATTAGCATTACTATTTTTTATTGATTTTTCAAATCTTTATATTTTTTAATTTTATCTGAATGTACACATGCCAGGTTCTGGATTAAAGATAGACTCCTTTATATATATCTCACAGAATATAATGAGATTATGTCTCATTATTAGTCCTTACATCTAGGGCAACAGAATGAAAGCAAAATCAATTGTTCTATGCAAGTAGCTAGACACCCCATAGATGAGAGATAAGGAAAAAAGACTTTTTCTTTGCTTATAAAGATGAAGGAAACAGTCATCCCCTTCTCTTCTAAAAAGGTCTCCTTCCTATTCCAGCCATTTTGTGTGTAAATAAAATCTCAAGGAGTCAGATAATCCCATATGTTCTTGCCTTTTAAGACACTTGTCTACAAGTTCTAGGACTCATTCCACAGTGAATTATAAATACCTGGCAAGATCATGCTCCAGTCTTCCTGGAGGCTTAATCTGAGTACCTAGACTGGCTGCAACCATTTGGCCTTCTTAGGGATAAAAGAGAAGTTTTATTATCTTTTTTGTGTTAGAGCAATTAACTAAAGAAATAGATCAGATACTCAAGTTATATGAAGAGTAAAATATTTCTGGGGGTTGTAAAACAAACATTCCATATCTTCATATCATATACACTTCATGTCATAGGAGACTAGAGTTTTTTGAAGGAGCACTGATAAATCTAGTGAAGTTATTTCTCTGGAATTCAGAACATATAAATAAGTTCTAGAAATCAATAAGAAAAATGTTACTCAGAAGAAAAAAATGGTTCAAGGATATTACCAGGCAAATCATAGAAGCACAAAAGCCAATACCCAGTGTACTTAAAAAAAAAATTGCTTAATTGCATAAGTATTGAGAAATGAAAATTAATACCAGAATGAGATCCCATTTCACATATATCAAATTTGCAAGTAATAATTCTAATAATGTTGGTAAGGATATGAAGCAATATTGCTACTTAAGACCAATTTAGCAATGGCTATCATAATTGCTTATTTCCTAAGCAATCATATTCCTCGAGAACTACTGTGCGTGCATGTAGTCGTCAGAATAACGCCCCCCCTTCAAATGTCCATGTTGTAATTCTTGGATCATATGAATATGTTAGGTTACATGGAAAAGGGGAATTGCAGTTGTAGATGGAATTAAGATTGTTAGAAAACTAACCTTAAAATAGAGAAATAATTCTGGATTATCCCTTGGGTCCAATGTGATCACAAGCATCTTTAAACATGGAAGAAAATATTAACAGACCTGAAAGGAAAAATAAGCAGCAATATAATAATAGTAGGGGGCTTTAATGCCTACTTTAAACAATGGATAGATTATCCAGACAGAAAATCAAGAAGGAAACTTTGGAATTTAGATCAGATGGACTTAGACATTTATAGACTATTCCATCCAACAGCAACAGAAAACACATTCTTCTCAAGAAGAATGCACATATGAAATATTCTCCAGGATAGATAATATGTTAGGCCACAAAACAAATCATAATAAATGTAGAAAGATTGAAATCCTATCAAGCATCTTTTCTGATAATGGTAGGATACTAGAAATCAATTACAAGAAGAAAACTGATAAATACACAATATGTGGAGATTAAACAACATGCTACTGAACAATCAATGAGTCAAAGAAGAAATCAAAAGATAAATAAAAATATACCTTGGGACAAAAAAAATGAAAGTACAACATGCCCAAACTTATGCAGCAAAAGCAGTCCTAAGAGGAAAGTTCATAATAATAATGCCTACATTAAGAAAACAAAATATTTCAAATAAATAACTTAACACTGAAAGGGGCTAGAAAAAAAAAGAACAAAGCCCAGATTTAGTACAGAGGAGTAAATGACAAAGATCAGAGGGGAAATAAATGAAATAAAGACTTAAAAGATAATAGGAAAGATCAATGGTTAGGGACCTGGGTGACTCAGTTAGTTAAGTGTCCAATTCTTGATTTTGGTTCAGGCCATGATCTCAGTGTTGTGAGATCGAGCTGCATATTGGGCTCTGTGCTGGGCATGGAACCTGCTTAAGATTCTCTCTCTCCTTCTTCCTCTGCCTCTCCCCCACTCTCCCTCACTCTCCTAAAAAAAAAAAAAAAAAAAAAAAGGTGGGGTGCCTGGGTGGCTCAGCTGGTTAAATGTCTGCCTTTGATTTAGAGTTCCAGAGTCCTGGGATCGAGTCCCGTGTCAGGCTCCCTGTTCAGGGAGCCTGCTTTTCCTTCTCCCTCTGTCCCCCACTCATGCTTGCTCTCTCTCTAGCGATCTCTCTCTAAAAAACAAAACAAACAAAACAATGGAACTAAGAGCTGTTTTTTTGAAAAGATAAACAAAATAGACAAATCTTTAACTAGACTCATCAA